>NC_089978.1:173371430-173674461 GCF_036417845.1 Apteryx mantelli
TTCTTCTAACCTGGGCATAAGATGCAAATATTTCAGGCTTAATTATTATTAATTATACATAATAAATATTCACTCTATTTATAATAGTTTCCATCAATAAGTTTCTGCAAAACAAGAAGCAATATGGGAAAACTGGGCAGTTTTCTCCTGTTTGTTTATAGCAGTATTTGGGCAAAGATCCTTTTTCAGTCATAATACGCATACTGAAAAGCGGTTGATCCAATCTGCATTTCACTGGAATTACTTTACTTGAAAGCTGGGGCTAGATTATTGCTTTCTATATGTAAAAATGACACATCATAAGAATATTTCTTCTCTTAGGTGAAAGCCAAGTAGTGTTTTGGGACAACTTCTGCTTCAGGGATCAAGGGGTTAAAAGAACTTTTTTTTGACTTGAGCTTACACAAAAGTCCATCGTAAAAGTGTTTATTGGTCCAAATTTCCACAAATCCATTAGCTCACCTACTTCCCCCCCAGCAAACAGAAACACATTTTACACTGGACTAGTGCACCGTGACCATGAGACTCATATTTTTGACTGATCCCTTTGGCCCGTTCCCTTGCAAGACCTGGCTATAATACACCTGAGTAGCACAACACCATGGCCTCTCACACACCCACTGATGAATGGAAGCTCGTGGGATCCAGGTGGGGGAAAAGAGCCAGAAAATACCAAAATACCAGAAAATAGGATGGCAGAAATTGTCAGCTAAAAGAAGAGGTACTCCAGCCCATTCCCTATTGTATAGCACAATGTTCCCTAGTTTATGTGCTAAGAAAGGTAAATGGAAAGAGCTATGTAAATAATACCGAAACAAATTATCCAGACTCGGTTTAGTTTATTTTTTAGCCGTTGCTTGCAATATATTTTTAGTCAAGAGCACTTTTCTTCCAAAAGTAGTTGTACACAGAATATTTTTCTGTCCCTCAGATTCTAAGAACATTTCTGTTTATAAATGAAAGGCTTATGACTCATTAAATAACAGGGATCAGGTGAACAATATATAAAACACTTGTTTGTTTTCTTTTCTTTTTTCAGTTGAAACTTCACCAAAGAAATATGCTCTCCGGTTCGTTCTCATTGGTAGAAAAACCTCTGTCATAAATTCAGGAAAGGTGGTAATGAGCCATTAGATGTTTCCATTTAATCAAAATTAATCATTCTGGAGGTGATTTTTGCTGTCTTCTTTAATCACTGATCTTTTTTCTACATTTACATTTCCACTGCTTGTGGTATTTGGAAGGAGACTTCTCCTCATCCTTCCCAGCAGAGGTGCTGCCTATTTATTGAGATGCACTGAAAGTACCGACATGGCAAATACAGATGTGTATGGGGAATAGGGAGGATTATTACTAGGATCTGTGTCCGTGCTACAGCTAGCAGATAAAATGCAACCAATTTGTGTAAGAAACTGGGATGATGTCAGGGGAAAAAGACTTGGCCTGGTTTGCTAAAGAAACAGTTCTTCTGTGATTCATCTGAAGGATGAATCCTTCACTGACTGTCTGTCAGTCCCACCCAAAAACTTCTGAATGCAGACCAGCTTCTTCCAGCTTGGCCAAAGTAGGTTGTATCCACAAGTGTGGATATGCTCACAGCTGGGGTATGCAGCCTGTGGCCCAGCTCCCCAGGCTAATGCTGTGCCATGAATCCTTACCTGGCAGCAGCCAGGAGGAGACTGGGGCTGGCCGTTTCACAGGTGTGTAGGTCTGGCCTAGCCAGACCAGATATCACCTCTTGGCCAGTCTCCAGACTAAGCAAATGTAGGCAGGGAATACAGGAAGGAGCTAGGAGCATTAGGACAAAAAGAGAGAGAACTGACGTTAATATATACAGGAACAGAAGTGACATATTATGTGTATTTTGGTAGGACGGTAGAGAAGATTCTGGGGAAATTAGGGATATTGTAGTGCCGGGGACTTGAAGTCCTTAATGTATTCCTATATATTTGACTTGTACCCCCTATCCTATAAGTTTCAAGATGGGGGGGGGGGAGCATCAAAGTTCAGATAATGCCCCACTGAGGGAAAGGCAGCAGCATGAGTTTGCCCTTTATTAGACACAGGAGAGCCCAAATGAAGGAATGCTCTCTGGCTGCCCTAACAACAGCAAAGCCTCAGTGGGAGAGCATGCCTTACCAGGCTCTCACAAACTCACCCTTTTCGGTCAAGACTCCCTCCCAAGTGAAGCAGGACTTGAGCTTGCACTGCAGCCTGAGTATTAATGTGGTTACACTGGCAATCAGCCACAAGACACAAGCCCATGACTTCATTAGACCTCGTGGCAGAAGACTGCTATAGAGAGAGGTATGCCGCAGAAAGCTGAGTGAGATTATAATGCCTGTTGTGCAGGCATAGCTGTAAATCAGAGAAATGTCTCTAATGTCATCAGAGTGACTTATATGCATTCCAGTCTAAGTGAGGTAAGATTCTTACCCACAGTACATTGTACAAGATACCCACAGTATTTTGTAGCTGTTTGTTAGGTATCTTTGCAGTTACATAGAGGTATAAACATTGTTATCAAGAGTTAATTGTTATATATTTTTTAATATGCCTGTTCTTTGTCCAACATATTTGGATGCTGCACAATCAATTAGAATAAATATTAAAAAAACAGTAGGCCATATATAGCAGTGTGCACCAGTGTGAATGGCTGTACTTATGGAAGAACACTTCTGAAAAAAACTCAAGAACTAGAAGTGATGAGCAACTGCTGCTATTAAAGTAAATTATGAAGTCCAACTTCAGTACTATCTCATTAGGTAAGCAAAGGCAGAATTTCAGAAGGCAAATACAACAAAAGATAAATGCAAAGCCTTCCTGCAGTGATGCATTAATGACCAATACTGAGTTGATGGACAAGAAAAATGCAAAGTGAATAGATTTGGAGTAACATACATGAGAAAAAAGCAAACCTAATTTTACCCATTCCATTGTGGCCTCCCAGGAGACTCAGAAACACAAACCCATTCAGTCTATCTCTTTGCTTTGAGCAGGATTAGCAATACCTATGTCACTTCTGGCAGATGTATGACTGACCTTTCATTAAAAACACCAAAGATCTTCCCAATCTATGTGTCCCCATGCTCAATTAGCCTTGCATTTAGAAAGTATTCCTAGAGACTTTAATCTTTCTTGTGACAGTTTAACCCTCTTACTTCTTGTCCCATTCATGGTGGATACAGATAAAAGACTATTTTTTCCCTTTTGCAACAACAAGAATAACTGAAGACTGTTAAGCTTTCTTGCCATCAACTTCCTTCCCTGCCTTTCTGATTTGAGGCCTGATAGTATCGATTCTTCCAATCTTATCTCATAGCTCATGTTTTCTACAACTCCTGATCATGGTGTGCATCTTGTAGGCTATACTTCTGTTTGTATGTCACCAGCAGAATATTTGTCTTTTCAGAAGAAAGTAACATTGCTGTGTCATAGCCAGTTTGTGATCCATTATAATCTTAAGATCTTTTTGAAGAACTAATCTGTTTCTCATTCCAAATTTGTATCATTGATTTTTGCTGTAGTATCTTGCCTTTGTCTCTGCTGAGTTACATCCTATTTTTCCAATGCATTTCTCCAGTTTTTTTTACTGCTATCCTCCAACACGTTTGGGGTCCTTCCTAGCACTGTATCATATGCAAAAATAATGAACATTCTGACTATCCTACCATCTGTTTTGTTAATGAAAACCTTGAACAGAACCAGATCTAAGGCAGACCCCCCCACACAAAACCATGAGTGTAATTAGACATTATTGACTACTCTATGGTGTGTTTATCTAATCAGTTCTGTGCCCACAGAATAATGGTTTTAGCCATGTTTTCCTAGCTTGGATGTGAGAATATCAAGTGAGACTGTGTCAAGAACTTCACTTGAGTAAAAGATGCACAAGCTCTTCTGCTTCTCATCTTCAGGTCTCGTCAAGACCTGTTGCCTTGTCATTGAAGATCTGAGATTTGTTTGCCCTGATTTGTTCTTGACAAATCTATGCTGGCTGTTGCTTCTCTCCCTGTTGTTTTCCAGGTACTGCAGACTGTTCCAGATTTATCCTGTGAGTTAAAGTTAAACTGATTGATCTATGATTCTTTCTTTCTTCTTTTTTTTTAACCCCTCTTATGAATATGCACCAGCTTTGCCCTTTTCAGTAGAAGCTGCAATAGACACATTTTATTTACTGGTAAAGAAATATGCACTTAGCAGTAATATTATGTCTATTACACCAGTACTTAAACTGTGATAATCTTAAAGCACTTGATTTCCTTTGGATAAGGAGGATTTATAACTTTATCACTTCATCTTAATTACACCTTAAAAATGCTAATAGAAAAAAATAAAACTCTTAAAGATATTTGGAAAGCTTTGGAGGCCACAGTTTATGGCCCTTCTGGAGCAGTAATTTTGATTGTGTTCTTAGATTATGATACGCGTCTCAAAGATGCCTTAATCAAGGAAGATCTTACAAAAGCATTTGAGGGGTGTCAAGGACCCAAGATTTTGGTGATGTTCAATAAAAACTTTAAATTCTAGATTTCCAATTTATATCTTCACAATAGCAACTGAGGATGAGAATCCTGCAGACTAAGTTTTGCAGTGTAAGAGTTAGTTGTCTGAGCTACTGGGGCTGTGCAGACTTTCTTTCTGGGCAATGGAGACAGACTGACACCTTCTTCCTAACAGGGCTATGAAACAGATGAGATGAACCATCCTCCAGATGTCCCTTTCACTCTCCTTCAACTGAAGAGAGAGCGTATGCGAACCATGCAGACGGTGCGTGCTGACTGCAGTACAGAGATATCTAGGAAAGCAGGTAACGACTCCCACTCTGGAAGCTGGTGGCTCTTTACTTGAGTTGCTGCTGTCATGTTACCTCAAGGGAGCGTGGGAATTTTTAAACCACACTGACATCCCTACTAGATAAGCCAAAATTTGATGAAAAGGCCAGTAAAATGAACTATTTTTTTGCTCCCTTATGGTAGCCTGACATGTCTGAGTTCAGGCACATTGATAAATGTACTTTTGTTGCTTATGATGTGTCTGTTCTGTATCTAAATAAAGGATTTGGGTTGTCAAGACAGTTTATTAGGAAGGTTGAAATATTTCTGCCCTTTTAGTTCATCAGTGAAGGAGAAGGTATATTCCAGAAAAGGGGAATTTAAAAAAGTATTTACAAGTATTGATCAAACGCACAGAATAATAGTGGTATCCAGGTTGCAAGGGACTCGGAAGGTCTCTAGTGCAATCTTCTGCTCAAAGCAGAGTCAGCTATGAGGTCTACAGGTAGCTAAAAAAGTGAAGGTTTAAAACAGAAAGACACAAAGCAAGAGAAAATTTTTAATGTTTCTGGAGATGAACCAATGCCTGAGAAATGTTGCCTAAGAAGAAACTCTCTCCACAGTCAGATAATTCTACAATTGTCTTTTTGAGAATGTGCATAAAGATGGGTAGAAACAAACAAAAATGTTCATATAATTTGCACACAGAAAATGACTCTGGAATGATCTGAAGATTTGGTACACAACTGGATGCATGTTTATTAGAGGGGAACATTATTTAATTGGTCTGATTTTTTAAAGAAGTTAATTATTTCAGAAATTCCAAAGGCTTTAGTTCAGGTATTTTCAAAAGAATACTTTCATCATTTTGTTTTGAAATTTTATTTAAAAAATGCCTTCTCTTTCTCTATTTTTCATGTGAAAATACTAAATAACCTGAAAACCAAACATAACATTTCATTTTGGGTGAATGCAAAATAAATGCAAATGCAAAATAAAAATTAATTATGCTCGATTGTTCTTCTTTGTTGCTTGCTTTTTCCAGTGAAAATATTGCTTTGACTAGAGCTAGCCTGAATTTTTCACCTCTTTTTTTTTGGTGGGGGGGTGCTCAAGCATGAACCAAAGCTCCGTTGATCGGTCAACTCTAGCTAGTGGCACTAACCACAGTTGGAGAAAGCAGTCCCATCTAGTCTGGGACAAGATCAACAAAGAGATTAGTGCAGTAAATAAATTAGGGACGCAATTTGAATGATGTCAACTCATCGTCAAATTTCACGCTTCCATTAACACTTGTTGGTTGCTGGCATCCCATTCCTGGATCTAGCATTTTTCAGAGAAAAGTCACTTAATCAAAATTAATGATAGAGAAACTTTCTCCAACAGAAGAACTCCCTTTCTCTTTACAGTAGGAATTTCCTGCTCACAATGGGTAGTGACACTAAGTTAAAAGAGAGCCAATGTTTTTTCTGCTCAGCTGGATGCATCCCAAACCTTTACAATCACATTCTGACACTGAGAGTCACCCATGCATTAAAAAAGTTCATTAAAGCAAGTCCAGCTATGTCTGTATCATCAGTTCAGTTTTCAGTTCTCTGTTGTGCAAGACTACAGTAAGCTGTTGCTAAATAATTCTGTTTATGTTATATATATATATATATATATACACACACACACACACACACACACACATATACATACACACATTTGACATTTAAGCTGCATTGCTTTGAACTAAAACAGCTGACAACTTCTTAATGTTAACGGCTTTAGGATGGGACTGCTTAACTGATTCATGCCCAGTAAAAGTGACACCTGACAGTAGTGCAAAGCAACTTCTGCCTTATAAGGTCAAATAGCTAATAAAAGGAAAAAAAAAAATCTGTGTTACATAGGAAGCATGTTGGACAAATTTTGTTTTCATTGATGTGAGTGCAAGCTTAGCACCACTGAGTTAGACTCATTCTAGATTTGCATTGGCTTAAGTAAGAATGGAATTTGCTTTGTTACTATTAATACTACAGCAGATCTCATTGTCATAGCACTCTGTCTAGTCTAGAAAAACAGAACTACTAATGCAGCAGTCATCCTGAGTAATAGAAAACAACAAAATCTTTCTCTCTTTCATCTTGTCTGTTGAAAATTAGGCGGGAAAGCGTCATAACTTTGTCTTGCTAACAGAAATGAAATCGGGATGTAATTCGTGATTACTCTGAGGAAAGAGAAGTCAAATGCTAGATTAATCCTATCAGTTTCTGAGGATATTTTTTCTTTGGTTGCATAATCTGGATGATATGCTAGACAGATTTGGTCAACAAAACAAAAAATAGAATTGCTTTTCTTCTAATCCTTTGGGCCTGCAAAATTTTGATATTAATCTTTTAAGTTTCTAATAGCAATTTTGTCATGTTCAGTCAAGGGAGGAAGGGAAAGAGATAAAATTTTGCTAGGGAAACAAAGTATTTCCTTTTTAAGATGCTTTTCTTGTCTTTTTCTATTTGGTTCAGCGTGAATGAGAAGAGACTTCCCTGTCCTCAGAGTAAGAGATATGCAACTTCCAAATTCAAAAGGGAAACACCATGTCCTATATATTTTAAGTGCTAATAGGATGGTTCCAACATTGTTTCATCCACTGGACTTCATCCAGGATGCTGCTGCAGGTGACTAATTTTATAAATAGCAACAAACTGAGTGACTCTATAATTTACATCAATTGGGCCTCTTTGGCTTGAAATGAAACAGATTGTACTGTGCTCCATGCAGATTAATGGGGGCCTATTATGTCATCCAAATAATTGATTTTCAGAGCAGCAGAAAAAATACCCCATAGAAATCAAATCAGTAGGAAATTGTCTCAGCTGAGATATATTCTGAAATCTGAATAAGAGGGCAGAAGTCTTTTAAGGTAAGCACAAGTAATTTAAAAATCTGCAAGGTCTGAAGCATTTTCTCATTAATTATTCAGCCATTAATGAAATTCATAGGTCTCCACCAGCATCTAATTTGAAGCACTAGCTATATTGAACAGTCATAAGCTTGATAGTAAAGCAGCTCTATCAAAGACTGGAAGCAGAATTCCACTTTGAGGTAACAGGGAAATCCATTAATTTCAAATTCTAATTACTTCCCATTGCTGTGAACCTTCACTGTGTCTTATGTTGTTGACAGAGCAGAGAAAATTACTTGGAAGTGAACATTTCCCACAGCTCCAGGGATGACCCAGTGTCACTTCAGATGAGTATATGTTTCTGGCACGAAAAAGAAGGGGTCAGTCACACCAGGCAGGTGTCAGGGCAGCACTTCAGGGTCCCACTGCAGCAGGGAGGGACTGTGCTTCACCGCGATGCCAGCCCTTCCCATTCTGCACACTCCAGGTGAAAGAATGGCCTAAGAAAGTTTTACGGTGACTTTTCTGAGGCAAGATCAATGGTGGATTAAGGATCTGGGAGAGGCAAAAAGTTTAGAAAAAACTTTATGGGAAAGAAATCTAAACACATAAAAGCAAAATGACAAAACAGGCAAGAAGCTGAGAATACAAGTTATTTTTTCTTTTTTTTATTTCTTAGCTCTTATTCCTCTCCTTGTTATCATAAATATGCACAGGGATTAGGTTTAGTGTGATAGGACAAACAGGCAGAACAGTGTCGATATAAAGGATGAAATAGTGTAAAAAGAGATGATATCTTGAAGCTGTCTGCCAGATTTCAATCATATGTCTTCCTGTTGTAAATCCTCTAACTGCTTCATTTTATTAAGGTATTTTTAACATTGTTATGCATATATAAAGTTGAATTTATCCTTAAAAGCTTATTTAACAGAGGTCTTTTTAAAGGATTTTTCTGTTTAATGCTGTGTCTTATATGCTTTGGGGGATCTGAGAGGTTAATGATTTAATCATGCCAACTTCAGCTGAACCCTGGAAGAGGATAAGAACTAAAAATAAGAAAAGAACTAAAAATAAGAAAAATCCTATAGAAATGGTTTAAAGAAATTACACATATTCTGGGATAATGTATCTTGCTTCCCCTTATCTGAGTTCACCTGCATGGTCTTGAGAAAAGAAGACCATAGTTCATGTCTTTAGACCTCCATTGGAGTAATATTCAAAGCTTGTGTCTCACATTGAGTGAATGGGGAAGTAGAAGAGGTGGCTCTTTTAAAATTCCCAGGCAATTTCCCTTGCACAAACTTAAAAGACAAGGAAGAAAAATGTACTTAATAACCAGATATATGCTTTATAGGTAACAGCATGTCTGCTTTGCCAGCATAACATTTGGATGGATCACCATGTCCTAACAAAACACAGGCTGCACTTTCGGTAAATTAAAAAAAGCATTTAGTGGGGGGGAAGAAAAAAGAAAAAAAAATAGCTTTATGCACTGGAGAGGGAAAAGTTCATAAACTTGCATTAGCTCTGCAAATCCTGCGAGCCTAGAAATTAGTTCTTAAGGTTTGCAACACTTTGAATTTTAGGAGCTCCATCTGTCCCTAATAGCAATTCAACAAGTAAATATCTTTTTAACAAGTAGGATGCTAATCCTGTATGGTCTTCACATACCCTCATGAACATGCCAGATGCTGCTGCAGATATTTGTTCTGACAGATACGTATTTCTCCACTCTCTCAGCTTGTTCCTGCTAGAGGTGGGATGGTTTAAAGCACTGTCGATATACCAGACAGAGAGCATTTTATCTCCAGAACATAAGTGTGAATCCACACTAAGTCATCAGTAATTATAACTTGTTCTGTGGTTTTAGTATTGACCAATATCTCTTATAAAATAGCTAAACTTTGCATGACCAACCTCTCAGATTATACTAACTAGCAAAAAGTTTATTGAAGAACTATTATAAAATGCCAAGGGTGGTGAGGTTTTGGTATTTGAACTACTTTATCCTCCAGATTTAGACTGAGGTTATGCAAGTCAGCTCAGAAAATGTACCTTTCCCTATGATTCATTTGCTTTGTGAACTAATTTTCACCTTCAAAAACAAAGGTATCACACTTTGGACAAGAACTACTGTGGTAGGGGATGCATACACTATTTAAATTTAGCATCATGATTACATAGTGGGTTATAATATTTATTTTCCATTTTTCTATTATAAGAATTTACTGGATCACCAAACACCATGGAAATTGAAGTTTTCAGAATAAAAAGTCAAACATCATTCTAAATTTCAAGTAATAAACATATATTTAAGCATTACAGAATGTTTTTTCTTCTTAACCTTCCATACATAATAGCTTCTTTAGGCTATACATTCTTTGCAATGGAAATACAGATTTAAAAATATATGCTGCTTCAATTTAGTATTTGTGGCTATTCTTCTTAGGAAGTATTCTTTCATTAAAATTTGGGGGGGGTTGTTTTTTTTTTAATGGACACTAAAAAACCTAAGGTATACAATGACATGGCTATGCCAACAGGTACAGTTAGTCACAGCGTGTTTGTCAGTTCTAAATATATCTAGGTTATTTTATTTCACTGTTGATTTTTCCTAAAAGTTACAGATTATCAAGTCAATACATGCAGATGTGCTAGAGCACTGATTGACACTTAAATTTCTGACATATTGATAAATACAGATGAAGCAAAGAAGGATTAAAGTGAAATCCAAGCGTATATATTAGTAATGAACATTGATTGCTGAAGAATGGCATGCTAGATGGGGTTTTATTGAGTCAGCAAAGATAGATTCTGGTATATATAATACACACAGAGCAGGAGAAACAGCCCATAAACTAGATGGTCTTTTCATTTGTTGTTTAGTCTCTGAAAATATGCCAGTGGGCAAACAAACTGAAACTGCGTCACAGCATCTTCCTGCCTAATGCAGATTCATTAAAGCTCACTATCACTATATCTAAGCATCAAGGGCCAGAAAGGAGTTTAACTTATGCAACAGCTTGCAGGTCTGACATAACAGTAAATAATACGTCATTCTAGTGATGGCTCTAGCTGATGATTTCCAAAAATGTCAGAAAGGGATTGTTTTTCTGAAACATTTCAACATGATAAAGGAGAGGAGTATTTCATTCTTAAGTGAGTTTTCATGTATAGCTTTAATTCTGTTTATTATGTTGTGTTTAACAAAAAGCAAACCCCCCAAATGTACTGTATCCTAGTGCTGGCGAGTGCGTGAGCCTGAAGAAAGTCTGGGGGCAGGATATAGCAGTATATTGTAAACCAGGGGTATACACTCAAACAGGTGGAGAGGGAGACATAGGTTTCTGGTCATTTTTCTTGTGTTACAGTCTCCAGATGGTTCACTCCAATGTTCTTGGAGCACAGTGTAGCAATGTTATCGTAGAAAGATGTAGCACTGAGACTGGTAAAATGGAAAAGGAGGAGAATGTTCATAATCACTTAAATGGTCCTCACCACTTGCCTTGCTGAATAAAACGACTCCAGCATCCTGCATGGCACAGCGAGACTGAGCCAGACCTGGTTCACGCAGTGCTCCAGGGGCACCAGTACTCACCAGAGTCAGTACAAGAGCTTGGCACCCACCGTGAAAGTCCAGAGTATTCAAAATGTCTAACAAATTAGCTTTAATCACCAAGACAAACCATGGATACCTATAGATGATGATCAAAATAAGACTTCAGATGTACAAAATTGCAGATCAACATGTCCAGATATAGTGAAAAGAAAATCCTGGTCTTTTGCAGTTTTGCTCCACAGAGGAACATTTACGCAGTGACACGTATATGCTACATGCAAGTACAATTCATATACATACAAACAAGCTTATTCTATCTAGGTACTGACTCATGCTGTTTTTTTTCAAAGGTAACCAGAGAGCTAAATCATGCCTTGTAGGCATGGACCTTCAATGAGGCAACAGGCACCTTGTGAACCCTGGAGGAGCTCACAATTTATGTTTCATGGAGGGGAGCACAGGACCAGTACAGAAATGGTGCGGCACATTTCCTCTCCTACAGCCAGCCAACAAGAGCTGGGGCTGAGCCATGGTGCTGCTGCTCCCCATCCTCCCCTGCCCCTTTCAAGGTAATCGAGAGAGAACAATTCCTGCTCCACATTTAGCACAGAGACTGAAATTCTGCCTGTCCTTCACACAGACTTGGCAAAATGATAAAAGAATATAGGATCCCATGTTCTCCTCTAATTGCTAGAAAGACTCTATCCACAAAGCAATTTCATTTTGCCTATCTATAGTACTTACATAAGCTCTTATAATGCAGTGTCAGAATACGTCTTTACTGTGTATTTACATTAGAACAGATGAGATCAAGGAGAGATATTTGCATTTGCAGAAGCAAATGGTTTGGATGCCCCTTAATTATCAGAAAAATTCATTCTAGGATGCATGGAGGTTTGGGGGTCATGGCAGAGCACAAAACTGAATTCAGATTTCTGGTGTCAGACAAGGAATATAATCAATGGTCCTCCTGCATTCTTTGCCTACTTTTAGAAGAGCACAACTGGCTTTCCAGGGTAAGCCTGCACTTGGTATGCCTGAAAATCAGTATCTGGGCATGGAAGGCAAATTAAACCTCCTTCTAGCATTTCCTGCTTCTGTTGATGATTTTTTTTCTCTTTTTTTTTAACAAATGGACAGACCCTAAGTATGAGTTAGTTCTTTAGGCCTTCAAATATAGAGAAAGTGGCTTTGGTTACCCTCGAGGTGACAGCACAGATATGGAACAAAGTCCTTCAGCAGTCCATCAATTAGTTGTGGAAATTTGCTTTGTTTTGGGCTTGTTAATGTGAAGATTTGGCAGCAAAATACCAACAGGGTCATCCTCCAAAGCAGAACTAGCAAAAAGAGGATGATTTATTGAGTTTTTCTCAGGGTATTTCTAATTATGCAAGTTAATACTTCATGTATGCAAAACTTCCAGCAAAGGAACAGGGGAAAAATTGTTTCCTGCACAATGGTACCAAAGGGCTTGTTTGGGATGTAACACTGGTATATTTGAACTTCCAATTGTTATTTAATATAATAAAATGAGGCTCTGGAAAGTAGAAGTGTAAACTGCAATTGTTTTAATTAATTAGAAAAACAGTGAGACATATTAAAGTGAACATCTTTTGTTGTAAACAAGAGTCAGCACATTTACCCTGACTGAGGAATCACGAAATCTGGAGTCAAAATGGATTTTGTTGGGATTTAACATAGTTTTTTTTTTTTTTTTTTTAATGGACATCCATTACCTCATGAAGACAAACTATAGTCGTATAAGAGTGTTTCAGTTGTAAAAACCTCCTGACTAAAGCAAACTTAAGCCACAAACATAACTGCTCAAATTCTCCCTTTGGTATTGCTGAGTGTGTATCTATATCACACATCTCTGGCAATCTGCTACGAAAAGAGCAGCCTTTCTTATGAGGGAAAATCACCAAAAGTCCCACAGAGACTGAGAACAAGAAAATCAGATTCATGTTTTGTGTAGCACAGATATGCCCAAAAGTTTACAGACCTGACCAGTCTTTCCATGAGTACTGCAGTCTCACATTTACTGAGTTTTTCAAATCCATCTTAGAAGTATAAAAAGATTAGAATGTTCTGATGACCTAATTAGCTTAAGTGCAATTCAGTTAATTTTATATGCTTAAGGCAAATCTCTCATTAAAAGTATTAAAATGCCTCTGCTCTCCAAAACTTGCAGTACAAAACTATCTATGCTACCCACATTTTTGGTGTTTCTTCTAATAGAAACATAGGAGAACACAGTTACATCCTGACCAGACTGTTACACTGGGAAAAGTGATGGGTTTGGGCTCTTTTCAATGTCAGATTGCTGATATTAAAGCTCCACTCCTGTTTGTCTTTTAAACTGAATCAAGAGACGCTACTGAGGGCCCTGCAATCTATGGTATAACGAGGGGAAAGTCCCAGACAAACATGTGTTGCGACATCATTTAAGCTGCGTTTGAAAATAGGTTCTTGGCACACCAATAGCAGGAAAAAGGGGAAGAAAAAGCCCTAGCCAAAAAGATTGGTGCTATCATGCCATTTGCTTCTTTGTTGGTCTGAAAAGACTATGACAGCCTACATATTAGAAAACAACCATTCGTCTGGGATCCCTTTTCCAATACCCATAACTTCACTTCTTGGAGTCACCGATGCTCACTGTCTGCATCAACTCAACTGCTACACAGATAACTACTCTTAAAAACAAATTATGTATCATCCATAAGAAAAATGTTGTTTCTAGCTGAGCAGTCATAGGATCACAGCTTGAATCTATATTTTAGCCTGGAATTGGAAATTTGCCAGGGTGTAAGCCACAGAGGTGAAGGTTAAGGAAGTGCACTGAGGAAAGAGAAATTGCTGAGAGGGGAAAGGAAGGTGAAGTTTCTGGAGAAGACATGCCTTTGCAGTTGGCAGAAGTAACATGCCTTTCTCTTGTGGGAAGGAATGCTCTTTTCTTTCTTTTCTAGAAGAGAGTCCAAATTTTCCATCCCACTATGGACTTCAGCATAGTTGTCCGTGGTTTAACAGGGATTATTTTGGGTGGGAGAGGGAGGGGAGTTGTTTGCCTTCAGCTTCAAATACAGTATTGTACTTTACAGGAAGAAAGTCTGGAAACGCTGCATAGAGAGTACGAAACATAATACCTGCTCCCTCAAGAAACCTCTTCAGGTGGGATTTTTACAGCTGCAATCCATTCTTTGTGCTTGTTATGTACCGAGTTCATTGCCTATGCTGATTTAGCCAACGAGGTCAGTCACCTGTTGGGCTCTGCCTCCTCTGAAATCAGTCTCTCCCAGTAAATCAGACTGGCAGCTGAAATAAGCTAAAATGGTTTTAAGAAACCACAGGGAGCGTTCCTTTCCAAAACATGTTTTCCACTTTTATAGCACAGAGTCACAGTATATTGAACTCCAGGATCAAGGTGCATATCTCCTCCAATTCCTCTGGCTGGAGAGAGAGGACACCAGTGACTGTGCTTTTCTCCTAAGGGATGGGTTAGGAGTTATTTTCAGATGTGACTTTTTTCAAACTGCTCTTTTATAACTTGAAATCACCCAGACCCAAAAATAATAAGGAGGGATATCAGGAAAAAAAAAAAAAGGAAGAAAGAAAGAAAAAAGAAACTGTAACTATGTGCAAGTGGAAGGGAGGGTAAATAAGAACTTTCTGAACACTCATTTTTGGTCAAGTGAAGTAAGCAATGAAACATGTTAAATGCAAATCATTCTGGACTGTTTTTCTGTGTCTTCTATCTTCAGCAGTAATATCTGCCTTGATAATTCACTGAAAGCATTCAAACTCTGTTTTGTTTAAGGGACATTGTGTGGTATGTAGGTCAGTCTCTCCAGTGATTCTTTTTCTGTGCCTTTCTCAGGAGATGGCTGGGTTTTTTTCCTTTCACTTTGTACCTAAGAGCACAATGCTTTACAGATTCGTATTCTGAAAGATGCAGTGATTCACAAATAAACCAACAAAAAATGAGAATGAAAAATTGTTCTCTGAGGTTCAAGTATAAAAGCAAGAGAAAAAGCTGGCTTGTTTTTGTTTTAGCAGCACACTGACTACCATAATAAAAAGAAAAGAAATAATACTGTCAGGAGGATAAAGAGGCTTTTATGGGACTTCAAGAAAATTAATTGTATCAATTTAGCAATGCTGAATACCTAATAATGGTGAGCAGCTGAGAGTGACTCAGCATTGCATCAAGTGGGCCCATTCTCTCAGGAAGTGTTTCAATTCAACATGAGAACCAGATTGTAACTTTTCTGTGATTGACAATGAGTAAGACACATGTAAGATGCTAGGAGATTGAGTCATTCTTCTTGTTTTTCTCTAAGTGACAGCAAAAGAAATAATTCAAGAAAATAACCTAGCCAGATTCTCAAACAGCAAACAATCACCTTTAAGCCGTCAGGTGGTTTTGTGAGATTCTATGCCGCTTTTGCTTGCCCCATTTTATTTCCAGATGGTAATTAGTTGTCGCTGGCATGCATCTCCAGAGCTCGCTCACAGACCTGCAAGCTGCTGCTGGCACCAGTGCCACCAGAAAAGCTCTGCCTGGCTCAGGGCTGCTGTGCACGAGGTGGCCATGATTCCTTGAACACTGTTGATTCCCTGGGGGTTGTGTTTGTCCTGATAGCCAATGTGACTTCTACAAAAAATGGGGTTTGCTTTTTTTGCCCACTTTGTACCCTCTGCTATAGCCAGGTGCTGCACTCTCCTGTTTACCAGGAATTGCTATTGTCTATCAGTGAACGTCTCAACAAAAGGAATGAGAAAGAAGCAATATCCTAACCAGAAAAAAAAAGGGGGGGGGGGGTGAACAATGCTGCAACTGCTTACTCTGTAGTTTAGCCTGGCCTCTGAGAAACAATACCTCCTGGGATGTCTGCTGGGACACCTCCTCACAAAGAAATTCAGCAATAAAACTAACAAACAAACAAACACACATTTTATTTAGGAGACGTTCAAATGTGCAAGGCTATGGTTCTTCAACCATTTTCAAATGTCATTTAATTCATATCTTTGCAAAGATCACAAAGAAAAGCAGGGGCACACAATTCACTGCAATTTAATCTGAATCAGTTCAGCTCTTGTTTATAAAGTCCAGCTTAGTAACAAACACGCTGATAGGATTTCTGAGAACTCTATTATATAAAAATTAGGAAGGAGCACCTGAATACACTGTATCATATATTCTAATTTCCAAAAAGAGCATCAAGCAGTGATCAAAATCAATTTAAAGCAAGAAGTAAATATATACGTATATACAAATATGATTATTGGATCCAGTCTTCTATATATAAAAAACACGGCACAGTATCATGGAGGGAAAACAAGCAGTTCATCTCTGTGCAAGTATACAGTAATACTCATTAACAGAAATCAAACGATTTAAATTGACAACACAAGTACAACTCCAGCACATTCATGCAGGTTTTAACATAAAAGGCAGTAAGTCAATATAAAATGACCCAGGTACTTAAATACATTAGCACTTATTTGTACAGTCTGCATTAAGCATTGCAAAACCTTCCATCTAGCCTGCTTTAATAATCACTCCTTTAACTCCTAGGAATACCGTTTGTATGGTACCCCTGAGCAGAGTACATGCTTGTGCCTTAAATTCAGCCTCAGAGTCACTGTTCACATGTTCATCTATATTATTAGTGAGCACAGGTCTCATGTTCTCAGAGTTACGCATATCTTCTGTGGGCAGATAAAGGCTGCAGTGAGCTGAGATTCAGAAGACTTACCAGCAATTCCTTCTATGCTACAAATCGCTCTCTTCATGAGCAATACAGGAAAACTTATGAGGGCATGTAGAACTTATCAGGGCCTTTCTAGATTTTCTTCTGAGTCCCTTCAATTACAGTTTTCTTTTTATTGCTCTTTCTCACTTCTAGTACATTTGTGCACTAGCTTCTGATGCACTGCAAAAGAGCAAGCTCTATTTTTCTATATCAAAAAGGATAAGCTTTTGGATTCATAAGAGCCATGCCAGATACATGAAAGAATGGTAAAAGGTGTACTGTAGGATTTTTTCCCTGCTGCTTTTCTCTGGCTGTTTAGCCGCATCAGTTCTGTTTCCTGGATGTTCACATCATTGTTGTCTTTTCAGCATCAATACAGTCTTTCTGTCAGTGACACATTGACTGCTGTTCCTCTGTTCTCCCACCTTCTCAAATGCTAAGACTGCCAGAGCACCTTGCTACAGAGATCCAGTTAGATGGAAACATTGGTTCCTGGAGCCTTAAAATAATCCACTGAAGAAAAAAAAGGATAGCTGAAGGCCAACAAGGACCACATAATGTATCTCTAACTGTCAGGGTTTTTTATGCTTGTGTGGCTGCTCCAGCTCATACTTTGAGAAGCTGTCACATGCTGTCAGCACCGGCTGATTTCCAGTTGGTGTTTCCGAAAGCAGCCCTTTCAAGTCGATCTCTGTGAACTCACAGGCAGAAACATTTTCCCTAATGAAGTTCTGTTTTCTTTTGTCATATTTTCTTTTCTGGAGAGGTAAAACAAATGAAAATTGGTATCCCATACTTAATATCTGCAGTCATGCTGAACTGAAAAGCTCTCCTGAAGTGCAAGTTACTGTGCAGCAATGAAGATGCTCCATTACTATTGCCTGTAAGCTCATTGGCAAACAATTCTGACACTCTCCGATGACGAATTGTTAGTCAGATCACTGGATAATCATTCCTGAGCTGCACTGAGCCGTATGAGTCATATCTCTGTCAGTACAGCTACTGTTGTTCAGAAATTGGTGCCCATTCCTGATGTTCTGACAGGCCACACCAGAGTTGATTTTCACCTCTCTCACCTGCACACCTCACTTTTCATGGTGAGCTGTGAATGTCCACATTGCACTGCTGCAATTCCAAGCTGGGCTTCATACAGATCGTAGCAGGGCACCATTGTGTGTGTAGCTAGTAAATACAGACACTGGGCTCAGTAGCCAGATCTCCAGTTCATTATCAAATACTTGGCTTCATCCAAATATGCCATCTTCAAGAGTCTAGATCTGTCCTAACCAATCTTTTCAATTCTTCAAAGTGCTGCAGGAAGGTGGAATGGATTCATCCCATGACTCACCCCAGTGCCTTAGTGTGCAGAGACTCCCAGTTCAGTGCAAGCTTGATTTCCCATTTCATTTATGGTGATTGGTGATTGATAAAGTGACAATTCACTTTTTACACTGTTTGCCCCTCAGCACTGGTGTTTGCTATAAATAAAATTTATTTCGGATCCTGAGCTGAACCTCATTGTGATTTTCCAGCCTTCAGTGACTTCAGATATTCTGAACAGATGTCTCTGGAGCTCTTCGCATGATTCTAGCAGATGTTGAGGGTGTCTCCACTGCATCAAAAAAATCCTGCTTCCTTGCTGTTAGATCTGCAAATGGTCTGGTGTTGTGTAAAGACCATTTCCTCACTTTTGGTCATGAAGTAAATATCATAAGCATGAAGTTGGGCCTCTTCCAGTCTTTTAGACACATCATTAATAATTTGTCTCAAATAAACGAGTCACTCTCAGACTGGACAATAGTAACTGATAGCTTTGAAGGAACACCAGATTTCTACTTACACATTTTAACCCTACATAGAAGCTGGTCTGATCCAGTCTGACCTTTTCTTCACCTGCAGGTTTTGAACTTTGTCCATTGAACTATTTATTGATTCTCTCTTGGTTGTCTGAAGGCCTTCAGCCTCTCTCAGATTCTGCACAGCAGGGTCTGTTACAACATCTTTCGGCCCTATCATATCAACAATCTTATCAATAGTTTTCTTGATGCATATAGGGATCTGTACAGCAATTCTGCTTTGTGCTACCTTTTGCCTTATCATTCATTTTAGGATCTCAAAAGGGCAGTTCCCTTTCATGGTAAGCCATATAAGTGGCTGTATATATATATATACACTAAATATATACACACTATATATAAACTATACACCAGAGACAACAGGTGCTCTGGAGAGATGCTGGTAAAAAGCCATCTAGAAAGACTGTTGGGTGATGCTGCTTTTTTATTCCCATGTGCTCACTTGCAGACATTTGGAGTATCCATAGGTCCCAGTTTCAGCTGTCTGAACACTGTGTTTCTTTTCAGGAAAAAGTTATTTTGCATCCTGAAGCTATGCAATATTTTCTAACAAAAATAAAATGACTTATTAAGACTCTGGAAATAACAACTTCCTAAGTCAGAAAGAACTTAACTTTTTTCTCCCCCCAATCACAGACAATAATGTAATGTAGGACTTAACAATTAGTTAAGTATATAATCTGTAATATCAAATTTTCAAAGGTGTCATCTCTTCATAGGCTACAAAATAATTACAGTGAACAAGTAATATGCTAGGGAACCAGAGAAGATATCTGCTGGTGCATGGTTACAAGCACAGGCAATGACGTTCTCAAGGTCCTGACTCCAAATATGAGGTTGCAGAGGACAACCAAAGGGTTTGTAAAACCTACCTATAGTGAATAGGTAGAGGCTGACACTGGTCAGATAAGTAAGCACAGAAAGCAGGTGTCTGCTACTGGTTGCCCATAGTGGATAGGGAAAAAAGACCCACATTCTAGGAACCTTGAGCAATGACGGGATACTCATACGCAGTGGGAAACCCATGCACACAAGTGGAAAAATGTTTAGGAAGGGTTTCATCTGAGCTGTGAAAATCATAAGTAAATCTGAGTCAGTAGCAGAAGAAATGCCCAGGGTAGTGCAAGAATGAAATCAGTCACATTGCTGAACAGTATCTGCACCATTTTGTGAGGACAAGCACACCAACAGGAAATGGCACACACAGAGTACTCGCAGGAAAGTCTGAACTGTCTCACACAGCCTTTTCCATGCTTACTAAAGACTGTGCAGTATCATGTCTTGTTATCTGCCCACTTTGCTGCAAAAAAAATATGTTCACGTTCAAAATTGCGCTGTGTGACAGATACAGCAGTTAACAAAAGCCCATTCAATGTTCCCTGATGGATTATTCCATGCAGGTGATGCTGGCAGCCTAAAGAAAACGCATGACTATGTGACACCCCTGTGGCCCTTGGAGAAGCACTGCAAGGAATTCAGTCAAGGAGTGCAAGCAGCACTTGCCACAAGCTGACAAGAGACATTCACAAGAACAAAATAAGAAAGGATGCCAAGGGCCTTCCCAGAGGCAATGCAACTGCCAGAAAATGGTGAGAAGAATGAGAAACAACTAAGACATAGTAATGCCTTTTTGATCAGAGATATGAGTAATTCACCCTTCTGTCCTCCCTATCTTTTTCAGAGCCTTTCCCAAGCTACAGCACTTCCCTCTTTCCCTCTTCACCCACATCCCTTGTTTTTTCTCATACTGGCCTCACATCTTTCATTCTCTCTGGCTACTTTTTGTCCTGCACTCATGTTAATGTACAAAAATTAAGCCCTAACATACATAGGTCACAGGCTATTACAATGGAAGAGTTGCTGATGTCCTTCCCCAGGCACTCCCCCACAGAAAGCAGGTGGATTTAGTCTGATTCGAACGTTTTATTAATCAGCCCATGACCAAAGCAGAAAGCTGAATAATGTTTTGGACTTAAACACAATTTTATTTTCCAATAGTCCTCAAGCTCAAAGTAAATAAGAAAAATCAGAGCCATTTTAGTTCAAACTTTCCAAATAAAATCACATTTGGGCAGAAATCAGGTCTGGAAAAGAGAAAAGTTTCAGAATGCTATTAGCCATTAAAAGAAGGATATTAGAATATAAACATGATGTAACCTCAGCACGGTGACCTTAATAAGATGTTTTGGCACCCAGAGCAAGATGGCATCAGTCTTTCACATCTTTAAGTGTGTGCGCACATACATATGAGTTTCTGTGTCTCTGCCTACTCTGCCTCATTAAATTCTTGAGAGCTCAGCAGGAGTCTATCAGTTGCTGTGCATATAATATATAGGTGAGCACCATGGCAATTTGTCCATCAGTCACACACAGGGCAACGCATCCCCTGTAATTGCCCCTATTTGGCTGTGACCAACAGTCTCCCTGGAAGTGAGGTGGACACAGTAAAACAGTCACTGTGGGGAAGCAGAGGAAGCATCTAGCAGCACCCCTCCACCCCTGCACCTTGGCAACAGCATCTTCCTTCTTCCCTCATCCTCCTCCTTCCTGCAGGCCTAGCAATAAGGAATACCTTCATGCGGTATTAGAACAGCTAGCAAGGTGAAGCCGGCTGCAGGGGAGAAGGGAGAGACTGACGATATAGACCCATGTATGAGCATCTGTGCTCTGCTTGGGGTCACTGCTGGTAGGCAGCAGACCATGGATATCAGAGGCCATTACAAGGTTTATCTTCCCTTTTTGCCATTTTTTGCTACTCTTTTCCCTCTTGTCCCTGCAAACTATGAATCCTTTAGCCAAAACTGAATTGCAGCCGCCTCGGCAATGAAACATGGATGCCGGATAACAGCAACTATTACATAAAAAGTTTTAAAGAGGGACGCAGAGAAGAACATCATGATCAGATCTGCAACAGGAGTGATTTAGGTAAGCTGAAAGTACTTTCTCACATCTATATGTTTTCTATTAACAATGATATCATTAGATTTGTATTCATTTTTTTGACTTGTGAGGGGAAAAATTTCAAATGTATTTTTTCAATTCATACTCTTTCTTCTGTCTGTTCTTCTCAAAAGAAATGAAACTTTCATGTGGTTGCCACCTTCCTTTTCTTCCAATACAGAATGAATCAATAATTATATTAAATGTTGTAAAAACACCTGTAAAAGGCCTGCTGAAGAGCAGGTTCAGAACTTGTGTGTGTTTTGGCTCCTAAGATAGTTTGGCTCACTAGTGCTTATGAGAACACACCAGGGAGTTAAATTTATTATGTAATTCCTTTTTTCTTATACAAGTAATTTTTAAAGGCTTTAATAATGAGCAGTTAAGGATCATTTCCTCCTGAAATAACATGTTTTCTTTATCCTTGATAAACCTATATTTTTTTCACTACACCAGCTGATTGTGCCTCCTGCTATAATGAGTCACAGTAAAGCCTTGTCAGCACAGCAGCAGCCTGGCACACTGTGTGGTGTCATGCAGGAGAGCTGAAGAAGACCAGTTAATGTGTTGCAGTCCAATGTGTCTGCACAGAAAACGTGTTAACCCATTGCTTACAGTGCCTTGAGGGATAATGGGGATGGCTTGTGTAGAGCTGGGAGGGAGGAGTATGTTGGGAAAACCAAAAAATCCTTCTGAGAAACAAGAAGTAGACTTAGTTCCGATATTCTTATTTGTAAAGATAATTTTCAAATGTCCCTATCACCTAAATATAACTAAAATCAACAGAACTTTCAGATTTTCTCTATCAGTGATAGGAACAGCAGGCCAATCTTTTAAATAGATCTTGCTATTCAGTTGTTCTGGATCTACAGCTGCCTTTCACATGGCATGTGAAGCAGAAATTTAGACTGAGAATATTCTATTAAAGAAAGACCCTACTTGTTCAAAAGATCTAGTTACCCTAACGCCAATTGTCTCTCTTGCAGTCTAATGTCCTAACTTTCAATGCATTTAGAACAGATCTTCCACAGATCACTAAGTGTTGTCACAAAGTTTTCTTCTGCAAATCACAAGTGTTGGATAAGTGAGCAGTTTATTTCCAAAATAATTAATCTTCTGAAGAAAGCAGACATAACAGACCCACGTACTTCCCCTATGTCATTACTGATCAGATTTACGATGCTGAAACTCCCAGTGTATTTTTCCATGATTTTTTTTTCAGTCATTTTACTGTGGTTGTTATTAGGAAACATATTAAAAGAGATAATATTGTTGGGAAACATGTTAAAAAAGTAAATTTTCTGCTACTTGTGTGAAGAAGATGACTGGCATTTTACACACACTTCTAAGTATAGTAGAAGGCTGTGTCAAGAATTTCTGGCTGTACTTTATTTGACTGTCCTCCATAGATAAGGAGACTCTTAATTCTTAGTAGGCCTGGATGGAGCAGCTGATGGAGCTTAGAGAGCCGCAGATAAAGGGAGGATTGCTGGCGGATGAAACAAGGAGTCAAGGTGAAACAGAATCTGTTTCTCCTTGCCTTTCTGGGCATTTGTGATCCTGCTGGCTGCAGCTCTTGGTATGAAATGGTAGAAAGCACTTTGTCTGCCTTTCCCCTCCTCCATCTCTTTAATAAAGGTCTTGCTGAAAGCTGTCAGAGACAAAAAGAGGCTCCATTTCAGGGATGGGGGTGGAATCTCCAGGGCTTCTTTTTTTTTTTTTTTTTTTGCATGTGAGTATGACAGATGGAAAATGTTTCCAAGGGAAGTCTGCACAAGTGGCGGCCAAGAACTCCATGTGTAAATGCACTTGGCAAACGCAAGAGAGAAAAAAAAACCCTCTGCCTCCTCCTTGAGAACTGCTTTATTCCATACCTCTCTGAGCACATGACACGTTTCCTTATTTTGACAAGGTCTCGTGGCAAGCCCAGGCCTTGCAATTTGATCTGCACAGAGCACACCTGAACCCCAGTGGTAGCTCACCAGTGATGGCACCTGACTGCCCCAGCTGATTCCACATTTCTGCCAGCCCAGGAGACATAGAAAGTAAGTTCTGTGCATTGCCATTTCTTATGTCATTATTTAGTACTTACACTATGGTAGCACCTAAGGGTCAGGACCTGGATATACATATTCTGGCAATTTCCAAACAGTCCACAACATTAGGAGGATGTTCCAGTACCTTAGGTTTCCTTCTTAATCAAAACCTATAATCAAAGACAGGGCTATCATCTCACTGATTTTAAAGTTCTTGATGCATTAAATGCACAAAATTGCATTCACCACTGATCAGTCGAACTTCAGTTAGCAGAAATTGTTGTAGTTTTGTTTAAAGCCACCTCATCATGTAGTGTCACAATGCAAAAGCACCATGTTTTCATAGTTTGGCATGTGATTTTGATGTCTGAGTTGTTAAAGCATGAGACTGTTCTTTCTCCAGGATATCAGTCATGGAGTAATTTGTTTTTCTTCCCATCTTCTGGTTGCCATTAAGATGGCCAAAACATTTTCACCCTTTATTTGCTGTCTTCCTTCTCCCCCCTGCTGTTTCCTCATGAAAGGGACGCTCTCCTCTTCTCTCTTGTCCCAGGGATGGAGATAGAAAGATGTCAGGAAGATTTCATCTCGTCTCTTTGTGCATTGTATGACAGCTGGAGGTTTCATGTGGTCTATCCCTTTCTCCTTCTTGATACCTGGAAAAAGAGAACACAACTTTTTATTTCATGTCATTGCCTTTGAATGTCAGTTTGACCAGAAGGAAAAAAAAAAAATCTCAAATTCACCCTTTGACAGACAGCACAGACGTAGTCTACGAGCAGTCAAGAGGAAAGCCAAAAGCAGACATTACTGGTTGTGGTCATTAAGTAGTCAAATAAAAAAATTTAGAAAAATCCTAAATGTACACAAAGGCAATTCTTTCATCTGATCTGAGTAGCAAGTCAGAAATCCAGTTTTAATTAGACAGACTTGCTGTTCTTCACAAAAGTATTCTTTAACTGGTATCTCTGGGATATATGCATGAAAGTGGTATTAGCTATACCTCATCTTCTACATTTGTTCTCTCATGACTCTCCCACTCGAAATAATTGTGTTGGCACCTAGCAAATCCAAGAGAGGATACACTGAAGAAGTTGGATGGGGCATGAGAAATTATTACCCTACATTCAATTTCCCATAACAGCTCCAAGGGCAGGCCAAGGAATGTTTTCCAAAAGCTATCATAACTTACAGTAAGTGCAAGCCATCTTGATAAGAGATGTCCATTTTAGTAATAAAATAGATCACGAATATTTCAATGAAAAAATATCTTCCATGTAACATTTCTTCAAGAAAACATCCTAAGATTCCTAAGAATCCTAAGAAGAATCCATTTCTTCTTCTTCCTTTCTTTTTTTTTTCTTTTTTTTAAACTAGGTATGTTTCCTTGCTTTGGTAGGAAATCCTAATGATGGGACATTTATTTTCAACTGTTATGTCACATCACATAGGAACATAAGTATGGCCATTCTGGATGAAAACAAAGATCTACCTAGTCCCAGATCTTCTTCTGACAGTGGTCAACATTAGATTTCTAGGGAAGAGTTTACAAATGGAACAAGCATTCAGGTATATGTCTGAAGAATATTCTCCCAATTTGTAACGGTTTGTAAGTCAGGAATTTCCTGAGCCAGAAGTCTTTGTGTCTTTGTGTTTAACACTCCTTTAGGCATTTTTCTCCCATGAATGTGTCCAGTCACTTTTGAAATCCAGCAGTCGATTTCTGAACCATAGTTTTGTCAGATGACCCGGGGGGAGTATCAAAACTAATCTGTTCTTATACATATAATTAAAAAATGTGTCAAAGAAAGTAAAACATACGAGTTTCTTTTACAGAATGTATGCATAAACTGAAATTAAAATGCAAAAATGAGTATCTGAGCTGCTGGAAGGGAAAATTATACAGGACAGCCAATTCTAATTATCAGTATAATAGTTACTTATCCAATCTTGGATACCAAAAGCAGACTGTATTCTCCAAAAGAGAGACTCTTTTGTAATGTGCAATTGCTAGAGAGATGTGTTTTTTAATTACCAGGAGACAAAAAGACCTCAGTTTTACATATCCCCTGAAAAACAGTACACAAAATTATGCTAAGATAATTATTCATTATGGACTCAGGAATCTGACACCTACTGAACACACAACCTACTGAACACACAACATTTTTTTGTAGTGCCCACATTTTCCTTTGAGGCACCAATCTACAGACTTGATCTTAACATCATTAAGGCAATGGAAATGATTTAAGATTACTTTAAAGGGGAGTACAGCAGGATCTATCTTTTAATCAGAATCAGGGTTTGGTCAGACACATCACCATAAAATAAGTAAAGGCAGGATTTAAGTGCTACTTCACTGAAAACACCCATGTCCACGTCCATATTCCATGGTACCTAGTAAAAACGAGGTACCAAGGCACAAGAAGATTCACATGGAGTAGTTAGTGCTTCTGAAGCTTTACTTAGTTTTGTGTGACTGATTTGTTTGTCCACACCCTCTGTCCACACCCTTAAATCGAAAGATGTGCCAGTCCCAAAGCCCCAGGGGACATGGCTGCAGATCTGGCAACGATCTGTGAAATGGTCATTGGTGCACAAGGGAAAGGAAAAGGGGACTGGCCAGGAAATTAGAATTGTTTTATTTTAGCACTTTATTCACCCCAATCCACCAGGCAGTTCTTCTCATATGGACTTAATTACAAACTCAAAGGCAATTGGGGGGAAAGTGTTCAACTTCATTTCTTTAATTCATATCTGGGAAACAGCCGGACAGTTCAGGAAAGTTATTTATTATTGGTACTAAGTGTTAGCAGAGGTTTGCTCACATCACCAAACACCAGATGTGGGAAATTTTTAGGTGAACAATGTATAAGCACATTAGCACACAAGCTTACCACTGCCTTCCCGCAAGAATATTTGGAAGTTACCCTCAGCAAACGAAATGTCCATGGAAAACTTACTCTGGAAGTTTAATAAGCAGATGGACTGCCAGTCCACTTTAAAATTAGCACTAGCAAGTTTTATTTGTTCGTACAAATCAGCCAGAAGTACTCTGGGCTCTGTCTCAGCTCAGAATAGGGAGCAGCAAAACACAGGGCCTACCAGAATAGATATGTACTCTAAAAGACATTAGACCTAGATAGCTTTACAAATGTTATCTCCACTAGTGATCAATGTATAAATTGAAGTCATCTTCCTGTAAGTGACTGTATTGAATAATGATTTCTATCTCACATGCAATCCTGTGCATGTAAAAAATGTTGTTATTATTAACTCGGATTGTGTTTTGAAAAGCTTTGATGCAAAACAACTTTTCTAATTCAGACAGATTTCATCGGGCTTCTTTTGCAGATCCAATAGTAGACGATACACATTTTTGAAGACCAGGAATGCTTTTCCTTCACAGATCACTGAAAGAAAACAACACATCACTGACCTTGGAGAATATAGTATCCAAGGAGAAGAAAAAACAAGATAACCCTGGAATTTAACCATATTACTAGATAAAGGATGCAATGACTCACAGACCAATATTAGGAAAGCATAAATATCCTTGTATAGATACAAGTAGTGTTAAACTTAATTTATTGTATCTTAGCTACTTCATTCCCAAAATACACTTCCTTTTCCCTGAGATAAGGAGTTTGCTTTCCTCTCTAATTTTCTAATGATAATGCTTTCCAGTATACTGAGCTTCTATGATTATTTGCTATAAGAAGACAAAAACCTGGCATGTAAGGGAACCAGAAAATATAGCTTGGTGCAACATTTTATAGATTAATTTATTATAAAATACAGAAACTCTACAACACATAGGCACTGTTGTTCCTGTCAGTATGACTACAAATTAATTTTTACAGTGCAGCTTAATCAGCCATTATTCACACACAACATATTTAGACAGGAGCTAAGGTCCAGGGTGCAATAGCCCCCAGGTGTCACTATCAGATTTGACAAGCATACTATCCCGCATCCTGTGGCATGGCTAGGATCATGTAGCTACTCAGCCCTCTTCATAGCAGGCTTATGTCTATTCACAGTCATAGATTTGCACAAAAGTGAAAAGATGTTATATGGAATTGTTTGCACATTTGGCGGGTGAATTCTGCCCTTACCACCTAAACAGGAATGACGGGCGAGTGAAGAGTTAACAGGACTGAAGTTTGTCAATTGATACGCAGAAGAACTGATAGCACCAGAGCTGACGTGCGCAAAGCTGTTGAACAGAGGACTTAACGGGACTAAAGTCGTCTACCACCCGATATGCGCAAGGACTGATACGCGCAAGGCTGCGGAATGATTAACAAGACTGGAGAAGTGAAGCCTGCCACCTGCAACCTGCACGCACCCCCGGGGAGGGGAGAAGCAATACGGAGGTGCTGTGGTCTTGCCTCGCCAGCAGGGTCCTCCCGAGCAGACAAACAGACAGTCCTGCGATTGCGAAACTTGCTAAAAGTCAGCGAAAGCAGTGTTTGCCCAGAGCCCCAGCCGTATAAAAAGAGGCTTGGCAGCTAGGAGAGTTTGAGCAGGGACGGGAACGTGACCTGACCATCCTCTCCGGCTGGACCATGAGTATTTCCCCCCCTCCCCTTTTCCTGGGACGCTGGGTTAAGGTAACTCCTCGAGGTTGAGAGCCCTCTCGCTAGGAGAGTGAACAAGAAAGCTTTCAAGCAGGGATAAGCAGTCCTTCCAATTAATAACGCAGTAATCGACGGTTTCAGGTTATGCTTTCTAAATTAGTAACTGATGGTTTTGTGTTATCCTTCCTAAATTAGTAATCGCATTATTTTAATGGATGTTACTAATCCAAGAACTTGTGTGAGGAAATAAACATCTTTTTTATTATTATTATATTACTGTCTCAGTCGTTGCTATCGAACCTTCATAGCTTGACAGCGTGACAAGGAATCAGGCATAGGGTTCATCTCACTGATTTTACAAGTCTATAAAGTAGATGGGTATGTCTAAGTAAGTCACCTAGGGCTCCCCTCAACAGGCAGAGGCACTTTTAGGGTGATTCAAATTATCTTGTCTAAAAGAAGTCTTATGAGTCGTGCTCTAGTGCCTGTTTTTCCCCACTGACAATAAAGAAAGCCTAGAGCAAGCAGCTCACCTTTAGACAACTGCATCACAGACCTCTAAGTAAAATAATCCAATCACAAATCTCTTAATAGAGCCAACATTAGCTAAAAGCCAGAGAGAGTCATGAACCTCCCCAACTGATACTGTTTGAATTGTGACCATATGTCCCTGAGACAATGGAGACACCACCTTTCTGCACGATTCCTCCCTTTCACAAGGGAAATAGAGCACTTAGGCCTTCACTCAGGTGGGTGCAAGGCTATATGATTATTGTTTTGCCAGCCTGATTAAATGGTGACAGCTGGGGAAGGCTGTTACTAAGAGCAGGCCTTGTACAGTATCTCTTAAAAGGCAGCAGCCATCTGAAAGCTTTATAAAAATAAAGACAGAGATGGATGCGTGTTTCACATAGGTGGTGTGCTTTTTTTTTTTTTTCCCCACTTTTGTACCTACATCTGTAGACAACAGCAAGGAATCTCACTGAGCTCCACGTACTAAAGCATTGGGCAGACAAGAGCTCCAACTGCCTGGTTCACTTTGCTCTTGATGAGGCACCTCTGAATTGCAAATACCACACAGTTTTCTCTCAAGGAAATCTCTCCTTCTAGGGGAGTCCCTCAGGCCCACCACAGGTCACTCAGGGCAGGGGATAATGAGGGAGAAGACTATACTGGATTGGGCAAAAGGAGCCGAACTCCAGCATTCCCCACAAAATGAGCCATCCGGTAACAGCCTGTTCTCACCTGCTCTGAGACAGATACAGAGGATCAAGAAATGGGATGAGGTTCACAGTAGTCTCCTGCTTAGTAAACTGAGAAGAAACTGAGGGCAGCAAAGAATCCAGCCCATATATCATCTCTATATACAAAGCATGTGTTTGTGTTTAATGCTAGTGAAAACAAGAATGCCTTTTTAACATATGCATTGCACAAAAGATATTTTACTAGGTTCTGAGTTAATTATGGAGACTCTTTTTGCCTACAGTAGTAGTTAAACATCCATAATTACTCTTTAATCAAATAATTGGTCTTTCAATGAATTATTAACATAAATGAAAAATTTGAGCTTCTTTGTTATCCTTATTTCAGTTAGTGTGGTTGTCTGCATTGCAGGATGCCAGCTTTTATCCAAAGTTTTGCTAAAGCTGATGTTTTAAATAACATTCAAATACCTAACATGCCAGCAAGAGAAGCATCAAAAAATTCAAACCACATTGGAAAGTGTTTACCCTCACTTCAAATTCAGCCTTCACAAAAAAAAAAAAAAAAAAAGTCCCTAAAAAATTGGAGGGAAGTATAGAATATTTTATGTACATGTGAAAATCTTCCAAAGCTATTAATTCACCCCTTTTCTGGAAATATCCCAGATAAACACAGAAAATCAAATCTTCCCAGTGATTCAGGAAGGAAAAAAAATGCATGAGCAAACAAGTCAATATATACAGCCTATTTTCCTTGCATATTGTGCTGCACTTTATAACAACAGAGAGGTATTAGTATCCCGCAGGTGTGTCAAATATTCTTCATAAATAGTTCCTAAAACATTTGCCTGAGATTCACAGTATCTGGCTGTGGCCAGCTTGTTTCAAATCAGATTAGTCCAACCTAATTTTCTGTTCATGTTATGTACAGTTAGTTGAGGTGGAAAGGTATCAACTCAGGGCAGGCAAACAAGGTTCAGAGCCTCTTGAAGAACATGTATAAGCTATGTCCTTTCCCACCTTGTGTCATTCCAACACCCGGCATATAAATATCACTCTGAATGACGTTAGTGAATGTGTAAATGTGCGGTAAATTTGGGGATATTAAAGCAGCCCCAACCTACCATCCCAGGAAAATCTGTGCTTCTGTGCATTAATGGGTATTTATCATTTCCTGAGCTCCATGCTGGCAGCCAGCCAGCAGAGTGTGTACATTGAAATTAGAATAGATTGGGAGGCAGGACTTTGTTCCAAATTGATCTGGATGACGATAGCAATTCTGAAAGCAGCTCCACTTTTTTAAAGGTTCACTGTTTCTAAAGGGGAAGGGGGGAAAAACATTTAGGAAAATAACAGGAAGTAAATCTAAGTCTGGGATATATTCTTTTTTTTTATTTGATTCAGCAAACAGCATTGTTTTGTTATCATCAGCATAAGAGCTAGAGCTCACTAATGTCACATGCAGAAATGCATGGAACAGAATGAAGAAAATGCTATTTCTAGTCATCTATTTATTATTTAGAGATTTTTCCTAGTGCATGTGCTTGCGATTTAAAGAACAAAGCGTTTTATCTGACTTCATCAAATTGTGTCAATTCCAGCAAGGACCAAAAATATGTATTACTGCTAATGAGAATAATCCAGTTTTATAATACAATTAACAAGTCTTTAGCTGTCAGTTTACTGTTGAGTTTTATGCTACCCTTACAAATGGTGTGTTAACATACAACCCCTGTTTGGTTTATTTTTTTCCTGTAAAATTCAATATTTACTGTGTATATCAGCATCTTTTTGTAAATGTCTGTGCTATTTTTTGTTGTTTGCACTCTTACGTAAAATGATTTGTGAAGTGGTAAGTCAAAAACAATAAAGATGACAAACATCAGCATTAATTTCATTAGGTTACCAGAAGCACTGGTAATTTCTTATGCTTTTAGTGCTTGCCAGAAGGATAGACCATGCACAGAGTCCACCAAGCATTAGAATAGTCAGGGTGTAAATGTTTTATTAAAAAAGACCTGATAGAATGGAAAAATATAACTCCTGAGATGACACACTGTTTAATAATTACAGCAGGAACTGACCTTGTGCCACTATTTTTTTTATTCTTTATGACTCAGTATACAAGATCAAATAAAATGAACTGGAGTAGTCCTGTTTTGACCAAGTGCCAGAACTCTAAATATATTTGTCATCTCCAATGTTATTCCCGAATTGCTGTCTTTACATTGCCTGGACAATCATTTACCCAGCCCACGTTTTAAGAGATACGATGGTAAGAAGATGACTGTTACTCTGAAGGTTGAATACACAAAGTTATACTTCAGATTTGACCATCAATAGCAGTACAGTTCATGGTATGTCTGAGCCATTTCTCAAGGACCTCTCAAGAACCAGATTGCCAATTATCACTAGCTGATTTGAACATCTACTTGCCAAAAGCAATATACTCAGTTCACTTAGTGACGTCTTTGGCCACCCTTTGATATAACTCATGCTGAGTTATATCTTTCTTCAAACGTAAATAACTATTGTAAAGCTGGGTTCTTATTTTTAGAGTACCTCTTAAGAGTTTTTAACATATAGTCTACAGCCATACAATTTCTAAGCTAACAGAGAAAAAGAAAATTTTAAGAAAGCTCCATTCTCTTTATATTTATAAAGTTCCTTGTTCAGTATTAGAGCAAGGAGCTCTTTCCATGATCCTTTGTTATAGTCAGTGAGCACTGAAAAATCTCACAGTCAAAAGAATCTGCTACTTCACTTTCTTCTTCTCCAGAGCATACCAGAGAAAGAGGTCAGGCTTTCACATTTAAAGCCATGCAAGGCATCCTCTTTGGCTTTGGAACAATAACTCCAGGACCTAAGCAATTCAAAGTAAATAGTTGCCTCAGAACTGGAATCCTCTTCAGCATGGACAGCTGCCTCTCGGTGGAGCACAGCTTCCTGTCCCCCTTCCAGCTTTCAAATGCTCAGTGTCTTTGATCTGACTCCCCTTACAGCTGCTCAGCAGCAGATCTAGGAGCTCCATGAGGATGCGATACAGCTCAGAGCTGTATTAGTGCCTGGTTTGACTTGCCCCAGTTTCCAGAAATGATCTGGCTAGTCTGAAAAGAACAGTGCAGCAGAGCATAATATCCTCTTTTTCTGTCCTTCCTGTGTCCATGCTAAGCCACAAATTGCAATGGACCTCTGACTCCACCGAGATCCTCAGATCCTCAGAAGAGGAATTTCATATGAAAGAAAGCAACAGAAAATGGTGCTGAGGAGACATCACAGCCTCTCCTGTGAGCAGGTGGAGTTGTACACAAAGAACTCAAGAGAGCCGTGCACTAAGCAGATGCTTCACACCAATTCTCCTGGAGTCAAGGAAGGCAGAATCTAATTGCCTGGCATCTGATGCACACTGAAGCTTCACAGTGTTATAGTCAGGATATTTTAAAATAGAGATTTGCAGGTAGTGAACTAACCGCGCATTACTTAGTGCCAGCTAGACTGTTATAACACCCACTTTTCACAGAAATGCAGTTTGCTGCATACTGCAAATGGAGTTCCTTTTCTTCTATGGTTTCAAGACCTTGGGCCAAATTGGCTTATTGTTTAACACCATGCAAAGAGAAGGGGAGAGGAAAAAAGGCTTTAAATAGTAAAATCTTCCCTCATGAGCCAATGAGCAGCCTTTCCAGCCAAATAGCTGAACGGCATATACACATTATCAGGGATTCATCACATCTTTTTATTAAAAGTTCTTTATAGGCTCCTGGTCAACATGAGTGGGACCTAAATATTCGTTGGACTTAGGAAGGACTTGGTGGGTATCACATTGCATTCTCAATGGTGAATGAGGAGGTACTGAAAACAACAGGCCTGTACTTTCGTCCCCTGTTTGCTAAGAAGACAACAATGTTAACTTTAGTTTCTTTAAATTAAAATTTCCCATTTACCACTGATAAAGGGAATATGCAGAAGGCATAACACAACAGATGCACAGAGCTGTACTCTACTGTTCAGCCAGAGCTGAATAATCATGCTGTCAATACCTTCAGCCCAGCAGCCTTCTTTAGTTGGCTAGCCTGAGACTACTTCTTCTATTCTCTCTGAAGTAAACTGCATCAAGCATATTTTTAGCTTTCTTCAAAACGGCATTTGTATTTCAGTAGCTGTTAAACTTTCACTCAGCATGCATAAAAACTTCTTAGTCAATTTTAAAAAGTGGTCACTGAAGCCTTAGGGGACATGGTTTTGTTGAAGACATTAGGAAGAAACCTAGGAAGGGAATACTTCCAAAGGATATTTTTTCTGGTGGCTGTTGTTGTTGTTGTCTGGTTGCCTAATGAAACAAAGCTTATGTGACATCAGTGTCAATCTATTGGTTCCTTTAATAACTTTTGAACTCAGTGCTGAATTTTTACCAACCTTGGTGAATGAGAAAAACAACCCAAATTTATTAAATTCCCAGAAAGTTAGTGAAAGTAGAGAAGCTCACTGACACCCTCACTGAGGGAAAAGTTAAAAAGAGAGCTCTTTCTTACCTTATTTGTGACCATAGGCACTATGTATGAGCTCAACCTTGATACCCAAATCCATAGGAAATCAGGTTTGAGTAGTGCTGTTGCCCACCAAATGAGCTGGTTCTTTGCTCTTCTTTGCTGCTACTGATGTAGGAGCTCAGAAACCATCTAGGTAGCTTTTGAAGATAAGACAAATGGTGGGCACCAACTACTTAGCGTCACAGGTATAAGAGGAATCTTTACCTTTATGTACAAAAGAGCACCTGTAGAAAAGGAAGGATTCTCTAGCACAGTTCTGCACGAGCCTCATGTGTTTGTTCAAGTTGAACTGAACAGCCAAATACAAACTGTGTTGTGTTATGTAGCTTCTGCATGACTTTGGTTTTCCTTAAGAAAATTTCAAACAACCCTAAACCATTTTAGGAACATGGCAGCTAGATGATTTCTGAGTACTTGCATGTATCTTAACTTGCTGTTCAGGACTTTCAACAACAAAATATATACCCACTGGAAGAACTGGAGTAAAATGCAAAATAAAAGATGGCAAGCAATTGAATTTAGCAAATAATCCCTAGCAAATCATCCCCTAAATGAATATTGCCTCTTTTTTGTGTACTCAGACTGCACATGGCACATTGCAGTCTTTATTCAGTATTCAAAATTATTTTCTGAATATCTTTTTGAGTAATCTGTGGCCTTCAGTGGTTTGTTGTGGGTATTAAATATTTGAAATTTAAACTGTATTCATAGTTCTATTACACAAATGAGTCACACCCTTGGGTATCCCGTTCTCTTCTCTTGAGAAGGATCTCATTGTGATACCTACTGAGTGGATATATGTTTCTTAAGAAACTTTAAGAATTTTAGGAATTTTACTGGAGCAAATATATTTTTAATTTATATTTTTTTTATCAGAAGTATCACTCAACATTTGTTTAAAAGTAGCTGATTCTAAGAACTTTCATGAATATTGGTGGGAAGCAAATCCCACACAATGTGAAACCACAGTAAAACAGTGGAAACTATCACTTTGGTAATAGATGAATATTTATGCACTTTTTTTACAGTAACTATGTCACATGACATGTCTAAACAGCTTCTTAAAGCTATTCTTCATCTATAAAGGTTTAATATGGGGAGACAAAATTTATTCAATCCTTTACTCATTTTATTCAATCTTGGATCCTTTTGATAGTTCTCTTTTTCTCACTCACTCCATAACTTGTGCTGCCATCTTTGCTAATTGCTTCCCTCAAGTAATAACTCAAGTATCCTTTGATCCAAGGTTATACAATGGCAGGAGACACAAAATCTGTAGTGTTATGTGAAGATATATATTAGCTTTCCATTATAAAGTTTCCTCCCTTTGAAGTTCTGAGGAAACCACAATTTCCTTTCTCCTGCTGTAAGATGTATATTCACTTATAGTTAAACACATATCCCATAACAATTCATTTCCCAAGCTTCACCAATACTTAGGTATAGTTCAAACAGCATGTTTGATCTGTACACAGTTCCTCAAAGAAATCTTTATTCTTCCATTCAGGTGATGAGGAATCCTACCAGGAAATGGCTTCTTGCATCTAACTAAATGAGCCCACATAACACTTTAAGCAACACCATAGTAACATGCATATGAAAAGTTCACATTAGTCATTATTAGCACAATGAAGAATGCTGTGCTTGGTTAGACAAGCAGAGAAGGCAGCATTAAAATCATGAATCCATTTACAATCCTGTGCCTCAAGTAAGTCCTTGTTCGCCATTCTGTGTCAGATTGTGTTCCATGACACTAAGGACTGCTCTTGGGGACTGGACATTTATCATGTTATAAACAAGGAGTTTTGAGACCAGCGGACTACAGTAGCTCTGTATAAAAAGTAGTTGTGTTTTTATGCCTTTGCTCAGCTTTGTGGCTAAGTGGCTCACCTCATAAGCACGAGACTGTGTAAGCCATACGCAAGAAACTGAGCATTTATGTAAAGCATCCCACAGACTTTAGTGAGGCTGTTTCTGTACGCTCTCAAAAATGCAAGTGAGGTTCATGCAGCGTAACCCTCGGCATGTGTCTGGGACCGCACAGAGCTCAAGAAACCATGGTCCTACAATCTGCTGGCTGGAGTTTGCGGGGGAGAAATGCAGAGAGCAGCAGATTAGGCTACAATTTAGAGCTGTGCCATCATCACTCAGAAGTACCTATAAATTGTTTATCCTCCCCCTTCATGCTGCAGCTATAGGCTTTCATGTTCCTACACCTGCTAAATATGACTGGTCTGCCTACTTACCTATCTCCCAGAAACGTAGGGAGGCTCACTTACAGTTTATACGTGCGTTGAGCCTTGTAGTTTGTCCTTGTTTTGATTGCTTTCATTTTGCCTGTATTTGATCAGATTACGGGCAAACATAGGTTAAGAGTAACAACAAATGCGCCAGGGCTGGATTTTGCTTTCTCTGTGGATGTGAGACTGACAAAAAGGAAAGGAAAGTATGCTGGAGGAACCAGCCCGTATGAAATGGCTTGGTTTTCATTCAGATACCTCCTTTGGCTCCTCATCACAGCACACTCCTCTGGCTCACCACAAACCACCCCTTTCTGGAACCAGCTACACAGAGCAGGGGCAGATGAAAGCAGGGGCTTGTAATTCACCAATAAACTACTCAACTGAGAGCGAGTGCTCTGTTTTGCACACAAACATATTACTGGCTTGGTTTCAGCTGATATTGCTCAGCTGCTGTCACTTCAATCATGTAACTGCTACCTAGGGCTACCACAAGTGCCATTGCAGTGTCCCTGCCTCCACGTGGAGGTTTGATCTCAGATCAGCCATGGATTGGGCTGACCCTACTGCCTAATTAGCCAGAATAAATGGGAATAAAGAAAAATAATAACTTGTACTTACAGACTCCCTTTCATTAATAAGCACAACGTGCTTTGCTGTGTACATTATTCTTAGTGTCGTCTTTACAATCTGATGATCTAAGATGCAGGAAGAATAGGCTTAGTCACTGCAGCTAAAGGGTTCATGGCAGAATTAAGGTCTATGTATCTTCACTCACAGTCCTCTCCTCTGATCGCTAGATGATGTTGACGACTTGATTCTTTGAGGTATATGAAAGCTCACTCTGACCCATCTGTTTCCAGGCAATAGCACAGAGATATCTCTTTTTTCTAAAACTGACTGCAATTGAAATATTACAGTAAACTTCATTTAATATATTACCAAGCTGACATATAGTTTCAAATTCAGTGTCTTCTTTTTAAGAGCAGAAACTCTTCTGTCACTGAGAAAGACCTGAAAAGCTCCCACTGTCTCATAGGGAATATAAACCTCTGATGGGCTTCTGTCTTAAGACACCAGAGAACAAGGGTCAATGTACTCAGGCAAGAAGTGTTGGGATTAACCGAAGGAAAAAGCCTTCTAATAGGCTAATATATAAGCGTGATTATAAGGGAAATTTGTAATTTTCCCTAGTAAATTTCAAGCAAAACAGCCAAGCTGCATGAGGATTTTGATGACATTTTCCCTTGCAACCAGGGACTCTGTGCCAGAGACCCTCAGGGCTGCCTGCAGTCATATTCCCATGCTTGCAAAGCATACTGACCCTGAAGACAGTTCAATCTATTTCTGTCACAGATTAAGTGACCTCTGAGCTTTTTGCTTCTAACTGTGGAGAAAGCTGCAGGTAGAGGAATGCTCATCCCCTGGTTAAGCTAAACCTTTGTTTGCTGTGTTCGCATGAATAACTTATAGGGCCTTGGCATCATGAACAGCAGCGCTGACACAGTTGACATGACAGCACTATAGACTGAATCCCGATCTGCCCTCCCAGGATAAGATGGGATGTTTGCTCGTTTCACATTTCACCAAGTCGGGCTGTTCAACTATTTATAAGATGAATAGAAATTTCCACTACTTCAGCCGGCACACCTGCCTTTACCTAGCAACTGCGCAGACGGAGCCAGCCGAGACAGAGGAGGCTTTGAGCGCTCCAGCACCAGCCAGGGCGGCTGCCGCTGCGGGACCGCGTCTGCCTCCCTGGCACGGCAGCGGCCCTTCCACTCACCCCAGCAAGGGCTATTTATACCCGGAGCGGCTGGGGAAAGGCAGGGCCTCCCAGCTCTGAGCGTCGGCTGGGGCACCGAGCTGTGCGTGGGCCGGCAGGACCGGCACCGAGGAGCCCACCTAGCCCATAAACATACACCGGCCACTTTTTGATCTTCTGCTGTTTTGGAAGGAAACTAAAGAACAAAAGGAGCATCGCCCACCAAACACGTTTGACAAAGCTCTGTTTCCTTCCCAACAGCGACCGGCAGAACTGGTGGTGCCCGCAGCCGCCGAGATTGCGTGTTTGTCTCACATGTCCGGGGGTCCCTTGGGCAGCCCTTTCCAGCTGGGCTCCAGGAGACACAAAACACATGGCAACACGGTGTAAGCACATGTTTGCACAACATGCGCTGATCCTGCGCCCACCACAGACTCATCTTCAGCAGCAGCCTCCTGGGGTGGGGGGAAAGGGACTGCTTTAACTGTGGCTAAAAGCTAGTAGGATCGGGGAAGAGTGCATGAGCAATGGCACTTTCATGCTATAACTGCCAAGAGGGCCTGGCAAAGGTCTGAGGCTGAGACCAGGAAAAGTTGGGAGACTTGCTTTTCAGTAATACTGAGTCAAATACTAATCAGACTGAAGTCCCATCATCCTGGGGACTTTGGACACACAAAAACTGAAGAAGAGATAGTCCCTGCAGAGACATTTCGGTCCAATTTAAGGCAAGATTTGACAAGTACATTTAACAGACAAAGAGGGGGTGGCAACAAGAGGAACATGTGCTAGCACATATTCTGCATGTATGCTGTTGCCAGACTGAGCAAAAAAAGATATCCCGAATCAAATATATTTACACCTAATAGCTGTCTTCTCCCTGCCAGTCCTCACCAGGAGGAGCAGGGGCCTTGGGGCTGGGGAGGTGTAACCACACGTGGTGCCCAGAGCTGGCCAAGAGCACGGGCTGGTCACCAGGGGTCAGGGAGCAGAACAGCCCTGCACCCCTGGGAGCAGTGGGAGCCGGGCAATACCTCTGCCCTCCCCAGCTGCCGCCCCCGCTGGAGAATCATTCTGCCAACCTGCACTGCCCACCCAGCCCTAAAGCATTGCACCACACTCTGCAGCATTATTACACTTAGGTTTTATATTTATATTATATTATTTTCTGAGTTCTTCCATGAAAGGGGCTGTTTTCTTTACTCTGACATCTTAACAGTTCATCTACCAGTGCCTGATTTTTTTGAGGGAGGACTGTAAATAAATGCAAGGTATTCTAGTTGTTCACAATATCATACCATTGTGGCAGTTTTACAAAATGGATGATATTTAGTTAAATGGTTTCAATGCTGAGAAAGAAAAAATATATAATTGCCAGAGCACTGTGAATGGTATTTGTAAAGTAAAGAGTTTACCTAACAGCAACCAAGTAAGAAGATAAAGCAGGGTACGTTTTGCAGATAAAATTAGATTGACCTGAGTCCAGATCATAAATGTTGGAAAAAGGTAAATGTGATTTGGAAAGGGAAGGGAAAAGGTGTTTCCAGGAGACACGCTTCAGTTTCAAAATATATTGTACTTTTCACAAAGAAACAGTCTGTGCCCAAAATACTCAGCATCTTTTCTCCCTTGCGCATGACACGTACTTCTTAAAGGTAGAGCTGAGATCAGATGTGAGGGAGGGCAGGGGAGAAGGTTCCCAGCAGCAGGTGAAGCTGAATCAACAGAGTCATCCTTTTGTGTTTCAGTAAACTCAGCCAGGGACTGATGGTAATCTGAGGGCTATTTCTTCCATCCCTCTCCTCTCCCTCCCTTCCCTTCCCTTCCCGATTCCCTCCCCCCAGCCCTACCACTGCTGTTCAGCTTTGTAGTGAGCTGTTCAAGTTGTCTGCTTGAGCCCTGGGTGCTCTCTTTAAAAAAGAAAATCATCCTGCCATCATCCACCTTGCTTTAACACCCACCCACTTAGGAAATCTGAAAGCTGTATATCTCCTCAGAGGCTGCTAATGCTGTTAATTCTCTTACCTTAACCGTCTATCCAAAATGTGAAAGCAGGCTTTCTGCAGATTCCTGGGCTGTAGCACATTCTGTTGCATTTCCCATACACATTTCAGTGTCTGCTTCCCTTGGTTAAAAATAAAGAAAGCCTGATTCAACACTCTCTTATTTCATTTTTACATGATTGGAATGCTGTTGTTTTTCACCTGCATAGCACCAGCCTGCACTCCCTAAACCTTATTGTGATTCTTTTCCTGTTCGTTAGCAGGCTAAATTACCCTCTCTAACAACAACCAGACCATTTCCCAGACTCAAGCTAGCTGATTTAAAGATAGCTTGGTTTTCTCTGGATTGCAATGTAGACATGCTTGTGTGACGGGCATGACCACTGCTAAATGTACCATCCAGTTGCCATGGGTCTCACACAGCTGCCTACCTAAGCATTGTTAATGATTTACCTATCAAATGAAGGTAATTGCTGAATGATCAGATGCTTTAATTGCCTACTAGGTTTTAACTCCTTGCTACACTGGAAAGACATTTTTAAGGTGCCAAGTTTGCTTACTCCCCCTCACCCCAAATATCATCAGTCATATCAGCTGGAAAACACCCCACCACCTATTGTGCTCTTAGAAGGTTTTCTCTCACAGCTTGGTATTTCCATACTGCTCTGTCATCCCAAGAGAATACAGAAAAGTATGTACTGAGGCTAATCTGCTCTCACACAAGGGTCCTGTTGCTGAACCCTGGCTTCAAAAAGAGCCTTTTAAGGGAGCAAGAAAGGGGGCTCCTGACTTGCACAAGAAGCCATTTCAGCCAACCTGGATCTTACATAAAAGCCCTGGATAAACTTAGTCCCCCTTGTAGAGGACTCTCAAAGATCAAAGGAAGAACTAGAAGGAGGAAGCAGGCAAGGAGCAGGGGATAGTCTGCTCTGTACTGGAAACACTCTTGGCTTCTCAGGAGTGAGTGGAAGCAGAGTGTGCTTAAACGTAGAAAAACTCAGAAAGCTGTAGATTATTAATTAGATAGACAGGCCTTGGCACTACTTCAAAAAGACCTTAAAATGGCCTCATGAACCCACCTTTGCCTATATCTCTTCCCTGTCCTCTCTTCACTCAAAGTGGAAAATCTTGTCTGAGACTCAGACCATGGAGCCAATACTCTGATCCAGAGACAATATAGTATGTGGGCAAGGGTCCCACCACATTTACTATATGAAAAGAGATTAAAATTTTGAAAGGATTTGAATGAGACAACTTCAGAAGCCCTTACGTTATAAATATCCTCAATATAAATATCCTCAGTCCTTGAAAAACTGTGCATTTAATAATAAGGGAGAGACTATGTCTGGAACCATGTGCGTGCTGTTCATGACATGACCACTGAACTTACCGCAGTGAGAAAGCAGAGAAGAATTTGTTCAGGAGAGCTGTCTTTATGATTGTTCTGATCCAGTAAGAGACAAGACAATATTGATAAAGGTTGATAAAACATAAAATGCTAACTGAAACAATAAAATGACCAGATGAAATACAATAGCATGGGAATGGCTTAATCTTTCCAAAAGGTTTAGTTAATTCAAAAGGTAACTAAGACTCAAGCGTCCCTTGGGAGCCAACACTGTAATGCTCCATTTCATTCCACACACTAGGACTGAGACAAGATCTAAGGAGGTCATGAGCAGCATAATAGGAAAGATCTTATTTTAAACCTCAGCCACTGGTGGAAATAAAACTCATTCTTGTTTGGAGGAATGTTAAAAAGTAGGTTAGAGGTCTGTTTGCAATGAGGGCTTTTTTTTTGTTTTGTTTTACCTGATTTCCAGTAATACTGCCTCACTTCGTGTTATAATAGCATGGACCATTCTGTCCTTTTATGGTAAATTTATTTAAACAACATTATTCTGTTCAGAATAACTTTATGAATAACTTTGATGTGGTGAATCTTCTTCTCCTATTTATGAAAAAAGAGGAAGTTACTGTGTATACAGGCATGGAAATTGTACCAGACTGGAGAGGACAAGCATCGCCTTGTGAAGGTGGAAGGAAGCAGAAGGAGCACAGGTAGCTGGCCAAGCAATGAGCCCCACTTCATTGGTTTTGTCATGCAGCACAGCACTAATCAAATTCACAGCTGGCCCAAAACCATGAACAGGTCTTAGCAGTGGGTATAAATGGTCATGTAAACGAGAACCAAGGCCCATGTTTTCTGACAATCAGATCAGAGTCTTCTTTCACTTATAACAACTAACCTGTGAGGAGCTCTCTTAAAGATAATGATGTAAATGAGGAAAAAAATAGGCTCCAAAAAATAAAAGCCTTTGGTAGTTACAGATTTTAAATCCATCCAGAAAATTGTTGTGAGCTGAACTGCAGCATTCGGAATAACAGCTGAAGACACACATGTTTAAGGAAAGTGGATTGAGGAGCTTGCTTTACATTCTGTACAACACAGGCATGAGATTTGGTAAAGCAAGGGCACATCTATGCTAGCAGTGCAGAGACAGTGACACTGGATCTACGACAGCCTTGGTGGTGTCCATCCGTGACCACAGAGGAACTCCACAGCTACACAAAAACATGACAGCAATGTGTCATGTAGCAGAGCGGGAGAACAGCATTAACTGGAGGGGCATACTCACTCCTCTCACTTCCCACCTTCACTTGCCATCTGTGCTTGTATTAACTACAAGCAAGATGGTCTCAGGAGGATATTGCCTGCTTTCAGACACAAGTTTGTTACTGCTGACGGCACTGTACTGTGTGTGGATGTACCAACCCCAGTCTGCACTGGCTCAGAGGTCTCTTTGCTCCATTACAAGGTATAGATACACCCTAATCTTCCCAGGCATTGCACCATCTCCTTAATGCCCGGTACAGCCAGTGGAGCTACACTCACAAGAATAAATACTCCCAAGTCTGCAGTTAGGTACGAAGATGTCTAAATAATTCTCCTCTCCAAGATAAAGACTCTGCGTTGCTCTCAGGGTTGCACGCTCCCTGCTGAGCGCTGAGGAACACAGTCAGAGCTGAGAGAAGATACCTCTAAAATGCTGTTAGAAGTGTCCTGAAATGCTGACACATCAGAAATCCATATAATTATCATTTAAATATTTGATCACTGGCAGAGTAAAACATGCATGCTGAAAAAACATCAGCATGTTGTAAAAACAATCCCTTCAAGTAAGCCCTCCTCATCCCCCAAGTCCCTATTTATTTTAATAGAGTATTTTGGAGTGCCATGGGCTCTTCCTGCACCTAGCTGGAGCCAAGCTGCACAACCACAGTGTTCATTGTACCCATATTTCTAAATTAAAAGGCCTCTAATCATCATCATCATCATCACTATTATCATTGTACTTAGTCTCTGCCTACTACACATCAGGTGGAAATCATTCCACCTTCCCTGTGGGATATCAACTGGTTTTCTTTTTCTTCCTCCAGAGATTGAACAAATAAACCCACTCAAACGATACGGACTATTATGTTTCCAGAGGGCAACTTTCACAACTGTATTCTTTCTTTCCTGGAGAGTACCCAGTGGTCCTCCAGCTTATCCTCCTCTCACCCTACTCCATTTTACAAATATTTCAGAGTTTGTTTTGCCTCCATGCATTTACCTGTAGTGCTCTCCAAGGACAAAAGGATGGCAGCTACTTGAGCATAAAGGTAGTTTAGCTCTACATGCAAGGGCAAAAATGGTGATGGAAATGAGATCAGCTAAAGCACTGCAGCTCTGTTTCCCTAATGAAGCAGAACTCTCACACCGAGCTGGTCTTACTGTAATCAAGTACACTTCTCACAATGCTTGGGTTATAGAGAGCCCTGAACAGAGCAAGGTAATTATCAGCTGCCATGGCTCAGAAGGGCTCCTTTCCCCTCTACTTTTTGCTCAGCTGTCAGCTTATAATCATAAATAAAATAAAATTTTTTTAAAAATACCCTGCCTTATCAAAAGCATCTGTAGAAGGGAAAACAGGTGCTCAATACATATGAATCCCCTTTCCCCTGAAAAAAAAAGAAAAAAATAAAAAAAAAGAGGAAAGAAGGAGCAGAGAGGCAGTATTGTTGCGTTGGTCACCTTTATGAAACACTTCTTTGCAAGAACAAGCTAAGCCAAGCTCTCAGTCCCATTTCTGAAGGACTACATTGCAGAAATTATTTTACAAGTGACCATAACACTGAGTAACTTTAAATATGTTCTGAATGTTTTTTTCCAGTACTGAAAGGCAAAGGCTGATTGACAGCTGAGAGGAGGATGAAACTGATGGGGAGGTACAGTGAGGCAAAGTAAGAAAAACCCTGGTCCCCCAGAAAGCTTTGGAAATTTTACCATTTACAGGATTTTATCTCTGTTCTTTAGAAAGTCTGTGTTTCCACTGATTTTGTTAATATGTATTTCTTTTTTAATTGATAAAGACAGCTACAAAGCTCAGCAAAAATCTAATGACCTGCTTAGTGGGTTTAACCTAAAGTCTGTGGGAAATAAAGAAGCAAAAACCACCTGTTTCAGAAGGACCTGAGATTTGGAGCCACCTGTATAAAGCACTGACTTCCTTGTATGGAACAAACATTCCTAGAAATACAGGGTTGTGGTTCTAATGACATTTATGTTGTGCTAGTAATACAGTTATTTTGCTCTATCCAAAGGTGTGGAATGTGATCAGTGAAGAGTTCATTTGGAAACTTCTGTGGGATCGCAGGAACTGTGACAAAATAATGATATCTGTATGCATACAACTTTTTCGGCACTGCATGCCATAAAGCCTAGCCAAGTGATACATACAAGCAAAAGGAAATATCAGTGAGAAGCAAAACTCAGAAAACTGCACTGAACAAATTGTTCTAAAATAATGAGATACACATACGGTCCAAGAAAACACCAGAAAGCTTGATCGAAAATAATTTAACTTTTACTTAAGAGCATAAGCAGATGTGACAGAAAGAAGATCACTAGGCAAACTATTCTCAAGATGTGACCTGTGCCAAAATAAAAGTCTTGTTCCAAATCACACTGATGTAAGCACAAGCAGTTGAAACACACACAAAGGCTCTTCAGCTGAAGTGCCTCGAAAAAGCAGACCATGAAGGCATGCAAAATGAGAAAAAGTTAAGACCTTATAGGAGTATGGGGGAGAATTTCAGAATGACTGACTGACAGAAGTGTTGAGGTTGTCAGGGACCTCTGGAGATCTTGTCTAACCCCTCTGCTCAAGCAGAGTCAGCTACAGCAGGTTGCTCAGGGCTGTGTCCAGTTGGGTTTTGAACACCTCCACAGATGAAGACTTCACAACCTCTCTGGGCAACGTGGTCCAGTGTTCAACCACCCTCAATTTTTTTTTTTTTTCCTTATGTTTAAATGGAAGTTCCTGTATTTCAGTTTGTGCCCATTGCTTCTTGCCCTATCACTGGGCACCACTGAACAAGTCTGTCTCAGCCTTCTTTATGCCCTTCCATCAGATATTTATATACATTGATAAGATTGCCCTGAGCCTTGTCTTCTCCGGGCTGAACAGGCCCAGCTCTCCCAGCCTCTTACTGTATGTCAGATGCTCCAGTCCCTTAATAATCTTTGCAGCGCTTTGCTGGACTTGCTCCAGTATGTCCATATCTCTCTTGTACTGGGAAGTCCAGGACTGGGCACAGCACTTCAGCTATGGCCTCACCAGGGCTGAGGAGAGTGGGAGAAGTCAGTGTGCTAACTCAAATGGAGCAAGTCACTGACAAACCATATGATAATCTGATTTTAGGGTAAACTAAAAAATATCTGACATCAGAGTGCTATAAAAGCCAAATTGCCCCAAAGATACTGAAACTGAGTGATTCTTAAAGGATTCCACTCAATCAGACCAAGAGAAGAACTCAAGATCTTTGTGTTCATATTTCAGGAAATCAACAACAACAACAACAACAACAACAAAAACACAACAGCTTCTGAACTTTGTGAGTGTGGACGGCTCAAAAGAAGGATAAAGAAGTATGGAGTCATTACAAAGTCAAGATTTCCCAGCTTCTAACTAGGTAAAAGTTGTCAATGAGCAACTCTTTTAGAGCAATTTGCAAGCCAGAATGTATGCATTTATGTACACATAGACAAAATATATGAAAGCACTGAAAAGAAATTGAAATGAAGTAACTCACTGCACAAACTTCTCAGTGTCCTGGAAAGTATGCTCTCAAAAAACACTTTGCTTGATGAGACCAATGTTGTCAATGCTTACTTCTTCTTTGGCAGGATGGGCAAGAGAGATTTTCATTCAGCTCTGAAGCATGATACATCTAATATTTAAGAAAGTGCTCTCACAAACATATCAACTCATCACTCCTAATCTGTTCCCACCAGACAATACACATATGTCATGACCTGAGAGTACTGTAAGATGCTAACAAAATATGTAATTGGTTCCATATGGAAATTCAACTACCTTCATCAAGAAAACATTCGCTAATCATGGTCCGGATCCTAAGACATAAATTTTCATATCTGAAGACTGAGCAAAAGTGGAGGGACAAGAGGAGACGTGAGGACATTTACCTCAGGCCTCCTCTTTTGAGAAGCTAGCTGGAGTTTTGCAATTATACTGCAATTATAAATTACACTCATTACGCTGCAATAAATGTATTCACAGTCCCAACTTTTGTCTTATGTTCTTAGGCCATCTGCATGTTCCTGTCCTCCCACGCTTTTTCATAGTAGTCTCATTCTACAGCTATTTCTTAGAAACTTCCCTTCCCCAGCAACTGTGTAGCTCAGTTTTTGCCTTGAAAAGGAATGTTTGATTGTTCTTCGTTGAAAAAAATTGCCTGGAGAATCTGAACCATTTGCCAGCAATGAAAACTTAGTAATGGGTGGAGGAAATGAGCAGAGGTCTGTGCACATGGGTTGCTGGAGGCTGAAGGAAGGAAACCTGCAGCGAACAGTTTCACCACACAGCAGTTTGCAAGTCAAAGGCAGCTCCAGACCTGAATCATAATTAGAGCTCTGATGAAAGTCTAGCTCTGTTTCTGAACTGGGCAGTAAACACAGCTGAATATGAATAATGATGCCTAAATACATCCCTCACAAAAGCAGGACCAGGTAGCCAGTAATATTGAAGGTCCAGACATTTCAGTGGGCTCAAATAAGTGACCTCAAGACTTGACCCATCCCACCTGAACAGGAAGTAGAAAGGCCCTATCATCCTATACTTTCTTTGACCATCTTAGAAGAATTTATTCTCCAGGTATATATATATTCTTCAAGAAAACTATTTCTATTTTTTATAGAAAACAATATATGGCAAGAGTCCAACAATATGAACAGAAATATGGGTATCTGCCAAAGAGTGGTTTGGTAAACATTCAATCTTTGTTTCAAGTTTCCAAGAAGCTGTTATATATAATTCAACAGTTCCCACTAATGAGACACACCAATAAGAAAAATCAGGCATAGCACTGAGTGGCAAGAAGCCCAAACTAAGAAACCCTGCTTGAGATCTGTGTTGGTGGAAGTGGGCTGAGAAGGAGCTCGCAGCAGCCTAGGAGAATGGCAGAAGATGGCAAGAAGGTGGGAGCAGGACTCTCTGAGACGCAGTGAGGCAGAGGCACGTGCTTGCGGGCAGCAGAATATCCAAGAATCAGGGGGGAAAGGAGAGGACAACAGTAAAGAAGGGAGAGGAAGGGGAAAAAGTAGTGAATAGGTGAGGACACAGAAGGTGAAAGGATAGGAGGTGTAAGAAGGAAGAGGAAGAGGAAAAACAGTTACAGTGACATCTAGCAATAAAAAACCTGGGTATCACTCATATAGCTAATATTCAGAAGAATAAAGCATTGATTTTAAAGCCTTAGGGATTAAAAAAAATAATAATAGCTTTAGCTCAAATAAAACTCTCCTAAACCTCTCCTAAATCTCCAAATCAGGTGAAACCCAAAAAGTGAGCACCCTGTTAAGTTAATGAAGAATTGCAATAGCAATGGTATCAAAGGGGAATACTAGTTTTGTAAAATGTAACAATTGGTTATTAAGAGCAGCTGTGGAATGGTTTTGAAATGAAAGGTAAATGCACTTAACATTTCTTCCCAACGAGTCATTAATTCTACCCAATCTGGACCTCAAATAACTTTTTTTCTTTTTTATAAATTTTGTTTCCCCATAACAACCAGGGGGATACATTATTTCCATCAATGTGTAGGCTATGATGTCGAAGCATATGGAATCACAGCTTTGTGGGTTGGGAGAAGCGGTATTTTGCTATGATAATAACACCATTTCTGCATAACTAGCCACTGACCTTTGTTCTTCTCATCAGCAAATAGACCATCTTTGTAACAAAAGTAAAGCTGAGGGATTTGAAAATGTAAAAATAGCAGAGCAACAAAGAGCCCTTGGCCCATAAAAATATTTACATTTGAAATATCCATTTGCTGAACTGGATATTTCGGTTGTTGAGGGCAGCCTGAATCTCATTACATCAGCTCCACAGGCCTATTGGTGCTCTTGCTTTGAACATAGACAAGAGCAGCACATTTATTGTGTGATATGCACATTCCAAGCACCCAGCACACTTATAAAGTAGGTTGTATTCCAGCAATGCCATGTCTCTGCTATTCAGTTTTTATGACAGCATCCAGACTCCACAGCTGTGTAACTTTCCAATATTGAATACAGATCCCTCACAAGACAGCTGTCTTGTTTTTTTTTTTATTTTTTTATTAACAAGGAGGAAAAAAAATCCCCCTAAAAACTGGCCTGAGTAACATGTTGCCTAATGGAAAATCCATTTTAATTCACTAATTATTCTGATCTGGAGCTACAGTGAGTAAAATGCTGTCCAATCCTTTTCAACTCAGGAAGATTAGCACATGCAGCCCTTCACCTAGATCCAGCCAGCTCAGTCCCCCTTGAGCCAGTCTTCCTCATGATCGGCACATACCAAGAAGCCTCTCTGCACAGACCCGGTCTTCTTTCCTGCTAGACACCCTTCTGCCCTGTGCCCCTGTGAAGTGCCAGGTCTTTGCATGACTCAGTAAGACTAGAGGAGAAGAGGGAAGGAGTATGAAAGTATGTCATCTCCCTTTTGACCTTAGAAATCCATGCAAAAGATATCCCAGTTCCATTCTGGGAATTTCAATATAAGTGAACTACAGGGATATCTGCCAGGTTGAAATCGCAGCTCCATTTCATGTCTGCTTCACAGGAGAAGGAATGGGGGCTATAGGCCACAGATGTAATGTTACGGGCAAAGGGTCTCCAAAGGAGTCATCTTGGCCCCCATAGACATTGTCAGCCTTGCCCCTTCCACTGGAGGCAGTCTCCCCCAGAAAACAAAACACTAGTAGCCCAGCAGGGGAAAGCCAATGGATTTTTCTCCTTTATGTGTGCCTATTGGCAAGAGAGATCCAAATTGTCATTTTAAATGTAATAACTGTGGTTGTTCTATAGTTGTTCCAACTTTACTGTATAGTTTGCTTTGAATACCATCAGCTATATATACCTTTATCACTTCAGCTCATTGAAAGTGTTTTATATAGGCTGCTGTGTTACTTCTGTAGAGCTCAATATGCCAAATAAATAGGTGAGATGCTGCTGTGGCCCCCTTTACAGTATCCACCTGTCTGCTTCCATACACATGATAAATTTCTTCACTGTTCTGCTTTCACTCCAGGAAAAGCTCTAAACCAGGCATTACTGGTTTGAGTAACCTGATTCCTCAAAAGTCCTGCACTTTCACTTATTTCTAATAGATTTCACTCAGTTCTTCCTGAGTATCCTGGTAAAAGGTGGAGCTGGAAAAGTTTTCCAGTCTTCAAATTTATATTCCAGTTTGCTTTTATTTCATCTTAGTTTCCGGCACTTCTGTGACAAATAAATTCTACTGTTCCTATTAATATTTTATAAACCAACAAGCAGCTGTAAAATGAATCAAACCCAGGTTTAGTGAGTCTATAAATGGTAAATCAGCAATATATATAAAAGTTAGCCTAATAGGGATATTTCCATCTTTTTGTAAGGTTCTTTGTAACCAACATTATCACTGAATACATCTTAAGGGAGCTCTGTGATAACATAATGATCCTCAGAGAGTTGTGGTTGCACTGATGTACCAGACCACTGCGTACGTTAATGATGAAAGCATCATTCTGGCTTGGAGCATGCATTTATTAATGCTTTGCAAGTTTGCTTTGCCTGGAATGTAATGGACTACAAATAATTGCCTCTTGTGTGCTTTAGCTTTTTCCAAGTTTTGTGAAAACACTCTCCTCCTTTAACTGAACTGATTTTTTCCCATTACCCTATTTTTTTTCTCACCACTACCTAACTGATTGAAAGGAAACATACGCTGTCAGATGGAAAAATGCAGAGGCTGTGGTTAAGACTAAAAAGCAATCTACAACTCTCTTTAGTCACCAATAGATGACAAACATAATAAGGTTTACTGCTGTTTCCAAGTACTTTTCTATTAAGTCATTACTTGATTGTCAATGTATAAAACAGTATGGTTATATAATGGAAAATCCCTCAATATCAAAGTTCAAGCATACATAGTTTCTTTTATTGGGGCAATTAATGAGTTTTATTACTCACACCAAGTGCATGGTGTGTGAGAGCTGAAGAAGAGCTGGTAATAATAAAAATGTATAGAGGACTGTGGGTGAGTGCTATAAATCATTTTTTTCCTAATAAAGGAGCAAGCACATAAACACACGTACACACACACACCAGCACACATGGGGCTACTTATGTACTATATGACAAAAGACAATGAATTTTACAATTCAAAAGCTAATATTTCTGCATCTACAAGCAACTATTTGAAAGGCATGTGTCACACCTGTAAAACTTAACAGCTGCTTGCAGTTCACACCTTTGCAAAGGCAGGCACAGAGGTGTGCCTACCCATTTGCATGTAATTTTACAGTCCCACAAGTGGAGGTCAGGTGATGACCTGGATAAAGTTGCTGGTTCTGATGTACATCGTAGTCACAACCATAGCTTCACAGTGCAGAAGTCACAGCTTTTACAGCTCATTGCCATCAGGTTATATTGTTCTTGACCTTTTTCTGTGAAGGGGGAGTTGAGGGCATAATGAGCCTCTTGTTCCATCCCTTCTGATGCTTTTTCCTTGCAGACTGGGACTTTCTTGTGTGGGTGGATGAAGAGTACTGCCACCTCCTAGCTGTCTGGTGGAGAGCCACAGAGTGTTATGTCTTCCAGCCTTTGCATGAGCCCCCAGGAGGCTACAACAGCACCATCTTAAAGCATATGCCTGCCCTACAAATGGGGTAGCTATGGAGGAAATGGACCTCTTGAGAGCCTCGTGATGACTTGAGGGGAGGTAGCTGCACCCTAGCAAGAAGCTAGAATGAAGACATCACTTACCCTGCTCCTTGCCTCCTGTCAAGGCAATGAAAGACACTTTCAAGTCAGCTACAACAGGATATCCCCATTTATTGTCTGGAACCTTCCCCTCACAAGGACTGACCCAACCTAACTCTGATTAGCCTGAGAGATCTGGTGTCACATGTGTACATGAAAAGCATCTAGGCACTTATTAAATATGCATTCCCCTTCCTACTAACATCGTTCCATCAATATTTTAATGCCATGTTGCCTGTTAGATTGTGTTCTTTCTGTAACATGAGGTCGCTGCTGGGGCAGACAAACACCAGAGAAATGGATGTGTTTATGGATAACATTTGCTTTTGTATGAAGAGTTGTCATCAGTGGCGAGTTCCTGCTGAAAAAGCTTACAGTTCTTTCATCAGGAAATTCCATCTCTGTTCTCTTCTACCAATAAAACCAATGGGACAGAGTGAAGGTGTACAAGATAGGGCTGAATGCATTCAAACAGCAAAAGATAATTACTTATTGCCAAAAAGAACTACTTTGTTATTAAGCTCATTAGATCCAAGTTAACCCAGTGTAAACCTGCTGACTTGGCCAGGCTTCTGTGAGGAGTAAATTTGGATCATTGACTTTTTCTGGAGTGAAATCCATGTCTACATGAAGTTTGTCGCCAGCTTTTAATGTCCATTTTCTAAAGTCCCTCATTTTGTTTTCTGTTTTTTTTCCTCCCCTCTGATTACAGACTAAACATTGCCAAGTTTCAGTCATCTGCCTGAAAAACAATAGCTCGCAGCCATTGTGTTACACAGCCCGTTTTGTCATCCTTGCCACAATCCAGTGTTCTAAGTTATTGCACGTGATAGACGCCATTAAGGTTTCCATGTTGTTAGTCACTTTCCTGATCTTTCATGTTTCTTCTGCTCAGGAAGTAGCTTTTCCTGGAAACATTCAAACAGAATAGAACCTGATGACAGCCAGCACCTTGGGGTAATGGCTTCTAAGATCCAAATCCGTCACTTTTTTTTTTTTAAGTTGGTAATTCCAATTATAAATGTGAAAGGCCACATCATGCCACTCGTGTTCACACTAAGTCATTCCATAGAAGTCTACAGAACTAAGTATGAGAGAAACACAGTTAAACATGAGTAATTTTGGATAATACAGTCTAAGAGTTTATAGCACATTGTATTACCATTGCCAAGGATATAGTAATTGGACATTAGACTGACATAAACCTGCTCATCTCAAATGCCATAAGATTACTTTACAACCGTCCACAAAAATTCAGTGATGGTGCTGGGGGGCTATCTGAATGCTCTCAAATGATTTTAAAGCTCTGTTTGAGGGATGAATGTGTAGCCATTATACAGCAAAAGAGACCTTCTCTTTTCCAGGGTGAAAGTTTTCTTTTTCACATTGCTGTCAAGAAGGTTTCTGCATTCCTTCTATCAAAAGAAGAGAAAGCAATATGAATGGGCTTCAGGTGGCCAGCCAAGGTGCAGTGGCATCCTCCTTCACACTGAGCCGACCCAGGGGCTCAGAAGCACAATGGAAGCCATATGCATATTGTTTAAACCTGGTACTTAGATTCCAAGCTTGAACCTGGAAATGAATTTAGTTTGCCAAATCAGCTCAGATCTAAAGTGCCTTGAGTACATGAGCCACGCTGCCTGCTCTTTAGTGGGAAGGTGCTAAGTAAAAGGAGGGTCATTTGCCCCAGAAAAAAGGTTTGGGGTCACAGGAAGGTAGATTTGAGTTCATATCACTTCAACAAGCACCTTCTCTTCAAAAAGTACAACAGGTTTTCACTATCAGAAGAGAAAAGGCAGATCTTGGCTTAGTTTATGCTGCTTCATCTCAAAGCTTTCCATACAATAAACTGGACATAGCATGGCAAATATGAATAAGAGGTTCAAACTAAAACTATTCTTCAATCTTAGCAGGAGCAATATGTTCCCCAGCAGAAAAGGATCAAGATTTCAGTTAGAATCTTTTTGATGATGCAGGCAGAATATTGCAGTCCGAAAAGAGAAATTCCAGACAGCTGAGATGATTAATTCTTACTTTATATATATATTTATTTATATGATTTTACAGGTCACAGGAGTGACTTACAGAGATGACAAATGTATGGACAAAACTTCCATCTTTGCTACAAAGCCAAGCAAATAGACCATTTTTAGTGGATAGTGCAATAAGGAGATATAAAGGTTTATATTTCTATTACAGTTTATATCCCCAAAACCAGTGGGATACCAAGCAGTGCACTAGCAAGCACCGTAAAACAAGTATACTTGTAACATTTCCAATCTTCTTCTACTGTTAACACTCAAAAAAAAATTCATGTTGCTGTAATTTCTCATGCACAGTTTTCTTAGGGTGACATTTTAGGAAGGTTTAGGGAAAATCCATTTCATAATTTTTGAATGGGGCAAGACTATGAAAGGAAAAAAAGTAAAACTTTCCAAGGTGAAAAAGTAACACCATACCTTTCTTCTTCGAGACACAGATTCTTCCAAAAATGACATAACTGTGAAAGCTCAGGACAGAAACAGTTCCTAGACACCTCCTGCATATGCATATATATAGTACACGCACAGTTAGGGACATACTTATGGTTAGAGATGCATATGCAGCAATGTCATCATCAGCTGAACTAGTAATTTTGGAGAAAGTGAAATACTTCTCCTACAGAGGGATATTTTAAAAGGAATGGGCAGGCCCACTGTTGGCCTTCTTCAGAGATGTTTAACTGAAAGAAGTCAGCCTAGGGGGGTCAATGGAACAGGGATTGTATTTCATCAGAAGGAGGGGGGTGAGTGGTGTGGCTTTTGAATAATCATAATTCTATGGGCTAGGAAACATTTCTCCAGCTCCTCACTGGTTAAGCCTCTTTGATATAAGTGTAAATCATCATCTTTTCTTTGGGGGAGAGAAGGGAGAACTTACATTCAGATTTCTCCTTGAGAATCTGACAATGCATTTGCTGTTAGGAAATGACTAAAATAAGCCACTGCACATATGTCCTTAAAAACACTTTGACTGTATTCCCCTGTAATGATTAAGCTTCTTCAGAGTCTGTAAGCCAGTGAGAAAGGGATTAGAGGGGTTACTTTGTGCCTCTGTGCCCATAAAAATCCTTTGACTACTGCAGCACGCTGCTCGGAGTGTCCTGAAAGCTTTCATATAATCCCTGCCTCCCAGCCACCACCACCACTGCATTCCCTTTATTTAGACACATTCAAATTTCATGCTGTAATCCAAAAGCACTCCAACACGGAAACAAGATCCACATTATAAATCACACTTAAAAACCAACCTGCTGGTTAGAGTAGAGCAGCAAGGCAACTGTATGATAAAGCTACCCTCAATTTTATGATGAAAGGAAAACTAGAGGATGTAAATTGGCAGTTAGCATCTGCTGACATTTCCTCTTCTCCTGGTAGCTCAGGGCAGGGATCACTTTTTGTACCTGTGCATGTAGGAGAGGTCACAATAGGACATTGATCCTTGACTGGAGTTGCATGTGAGTATAAATAGAGGATAACAATAGTAAAAGAAAGATTGGCTGCCTGTCACCATTTAGGGGATTTTCAAGATGGAAAAGAACTTGCTAAGATCAGTGTTGCTGCACTGAAAATAAGTCATTGTATCACAGGCAGCAACACAGGGCTGCAAGCAACCTGCTGGGTCACAGAGGTTGTTTCTGTTGCATGCCCAGTGCTGTATAATCCCTTTCACTAACTCATCTTTAAGAACCCTAATTTTTTCAAAGGCAACATTTCCCTGCAGTGAAGAATTCTGAGCTGCAAAAAGGCTTGAATGAAACACTACTGTTAAACCCAACAACAGCTGTAAACATCCAAAGTGATCAGCTTCCAGATCATGACGTTAAAGCAGAGAAACAACTGTCAAATGTGCATAAAAACAACATCTGCATGACAGAATCCAAAAATCTCCTTTGTGGAGCCATCCAGTAACAAACACTTCCTGGGTTAACAGGAACCTAGAGCTGCCTGCTAGAAATCAGCTGTAAGGACAAAAGTGGGGCTAGAGCACCTAGGGAGAGGAAGCTGCCCTGTACTCTTGCCTGCGGGCGAAGGGAAACCTGCAGGCTATTAGGTTTGCACCTGGTGCAGCGGGAAAGTGTGGTCTGCTGCCAGGGCAGCCGGGGAACCCTGCTCCGGCTTGTGGCTCACTCCCTCCCTGCCCCCTCCTGTTTGCGCGTATCTCTTGGCACATCATATCAGCGTATCTTGGTCACCATCTGTGAAGTGGAGATAATAACACCTCTTGTCTGCCATGTCTATTTAGGTTGTAAATGCCTTCCAACAAAGACTGTCTCTGACTTTGTTTACCAACAGTATGTAGTACATGCGCCCCATTCTTGTGTACAGCTCCTGGTCACTAGTACAATAATCATTATTATAATAGTAACGATAACCATCATAATTAACCAATATGAATCTAACAAGAATAACAGTCAAGCTGATTTATTTCTGTTTTTATCAGAATTGTTATCCTAAATATGCAAGGCCACAAGAGTCAGAAACACAGAACAATTTTTCCTGTTATGGAGTGGCTACTGATGATCTCTGGCTGCACATGGGATGTATCGGAGGATGTGATACAAATACATGCAATGAATAAACAAGTATTCAGACACTGATCACATCTGACCACTCAAAACCATTACCTTCTATGCACTATCTGTTTTCAGAGTGACCAGGGAATTTATTTTGTGTCAAGTTTATCAAAGCAGGAGCTCTAAAATATTATTTTATGACAACCTCACAGGACAAATAAGCAAAGAATATGCATCACAGACAGAATAGACCATATATTTTCCTGATTAATTCACTCACCTCTTTCACTTTAACAATAGTAAGTCACCAGGAATAGCAATTCTTCCTTATTCCGAGTAAAGGATTTGATAGATCCATGACACAGAGAAGAAGTTAAAACAGTAGCTGAGAACTGCAGCCTGATATTAAGCCCTCTGGGATTTGAACAAACTCTGCTGGCAGTACTTGGCTAATTTTAAAAATTGCTGCGATTAATTTTTTAAATAAATGAGCTCCCAAAGTGACATATTTCAAACATAAAATCTTAATATTCCTTTCTATTAAACTATGTACCATTGCTCATGGTGAAAGAGGAGGAAGCTCTGAGCTAATTTTTAAACCCAAGGGAATATCGACAGACAGACAGCTGCTAAGGCTTTTTGCTTGATCCCTTGCAAATTCTCTTCAGCTATTCATGGCCAAAATGTGTCATGTGCCACTCTGAAATCATGTTGGAAGAACTGGGGGATAGGGTCTCCTTTTCATACTCCTGGCAGGCTTATGTCAAAAGGCTATGAGGGATAACCATTGCTATTTATAGGTAATCCCCCTTTTGAAAGGTCACCCTTCATTGTATGTTTGTTTCAACCCATGTCTATCCAAAAATCATTCTCTTGCAGTTCATCCCTAATGGGTATTTTTAAGCAGATAAAAATAAAATAAATCTCGTAATAATGTGGAAGATAGCTTCTGTTCTGCAGCTGACAGCCTATGGAATGCAGAGCACTCAAATAGCTCCTGTGTTTTGAATTGCAACATATGCACCTTTTTTTTTTTTAACCACTTCACTATCTTTGGCCAAGAGCAGGCACTTACTTTACATGTTGTACGTTCTTGATAATAGAACAGTTGGGCGCTGAATTACTTCCCTTATCATGAACCACTCATGTGCAAGCACAGAGCCATTTATCATCCCGCCAAACTGTAGCTCACAGTGAGCTGGGGGGCAGGATGGCGCCTGCTCTGTGTTTGTCAGCACTTTTGACTCTGAGAAAAGGACCAAAACAATTCCCATATTATAAAGCTAAGCTTGCACTCTTTATATTTGAGTGGTCATCTTGAGCTGAAAGCTAACTGCCTCTCCCACTTTCTACTGGGCTGTGAGTTGGAGGAAACAAGTAAAGTGATGACAGCACTGGGTACTAAAATAACAGCAGTGTTGAATGGAAGAAAGAGAAAAGCATGTTTTTATGGAAAGTGGTGCACAGCATTATACCAGTTTAGTGATGCTTTCTGGATTTCAGCATCATCAAAGTTCAATTAATGGAACCAAAAGGCTTGTCACTATGGCAGGAGGTCAAACATGATGCAGTAAAGAAGAAATATGGGAGGGAAAGGAAGATAAAACAGGATGAGGCTTTGTGAAAGAAGGAGGTTGGTGTCCCCTGACAAGAGATGGGCAGGTTTAAGAAGATATGACTTAAAAGCACAGAGATAATGCATAATATTTATTTCAAGTAAACTCTCTCATGCTGCTGTCTTTCCTAATAGATAAAGGTAACGTGTGATGCCTTCTCATCACACTTCTAAGAGTGGGTAGACAGGGATGTGGGTTGGTTTTCTTCAGAATCAAGTGTTGCCTTTTGCTGAACTTTATCATTGTGACAAGCAAAATGGAGCACGCTACTGCAGGGAAGGTGAAATAGCTTAGGTTATGCAGGGCTGAACCAGAAGTTGTTCTTGCTGCCATTAATGTGGCTTTTGTCCTGATTAAATTTTGAGTATAGATGGCAGGGTTTGTTCCATGGAAAATAATGGCTAAACTGCAGAAGTCAAAAAGGGGATTGGTAATCTCACCAAGGCCACACAATGAAGCTAATTCTGCCTAACATACTGCAGCTTTTTTATTCTTGTGGTTCATTAAAGAGGCCTTGCCTTAAAGGCAGCCTTCACATTTTCAAACTGTTTAAACAATTAAATCATTAATCAAAGCAACAACTGTGTTAAAGAAAACAGAAAGCACTGAAGTAGTTCCTCAAAAGAAATTGAAAGGATTACAGGTGTTCTCAGAGATCATGTTTGAACAAGAAAGGCAAGACTATAGTTCTTGGATTATTCATAAAATGACTCATCTCCACCCCCCACCCCCACCCCAAAAAGAAAAACAAACACCCTGTAAATGTCAGATCACTTTTGCCAGCTTCCACTAGGTAAACTGGTAGTTCCAAATTTTCCTTATGAATCTCCACACCCAAATCCCAGTTTATTTCAACAGACATGAGGGTTTAACTCCCTTAAACTATTTGAAAATCTCAGTCACGTTTGTGTTTTAAAGTGCTCTTGTAGATAATGTGTGGATGGAATTTAAGTTTAGATAGGATTTGCCTCACCTAACTGCAGCCCTGTAAAATTTAAGTCTAGTCTGAGATTGTCATCTAGGTTACTTGAACAGACAGTGCAGAGAAAATTCTTCCTCCAGAGAGTTCATCCCATCTATTCCAGAAACTTAATTTTTGATGAGATGAATCATCCTCTGGAAATGCCTGTACCTCTCGACATGCCTGTACCTCTCAACTAGCTACAGAGGGAACATTGAGGGCCACTTGAGAATAGACACTTGACTGTTAGAGGGCTGAAGTCCCACCTCTTGTGGCCACCATTAAACTAATGCATCTAAATCAGGGTTGCCTGCATTGTGGGTCCAAGAAGAGGGTTGAAAAGGATGCCGCAAGCCCAATGTCTTTCCCATGCCTGATATGACAAGCAGGGAGATGAAGGGGGGTGACAAATGCTTTCACCTTCTAACTGCCTGTAGGAATCAGAGGCCATCAGGAAGGATATGTGCTCTGCTGTACTCACCTTATCTTACCTCCCTGGAAGTGGGAGGAAGCAGGAGAGAAGCTGGAAATCTCTGAATAAAGCATCAATCTAGTTTTCATTTTGCACTTGAATTAGTCTTGATTTTAGATAGCTCATTGTCAGGGCCATCCCTCAATGTTAAGGGAACAGTATGAGTTGGAGAGTGTCACAAAACGTGTTAATGACCCAATAAGAGCCCATGTGATTAGCAATAGGGCATTGTCCTTCTACTTGCCAGTGAAAGGCTTGTGGAGGATTTAGAAAGACATTTTAAACAGTCAAAAAAAGTCAGTTAAGTAGCATCCAATTAAGTTAATATAGGCACAGTGAATCTTCTCCTCTCATTAACCTCACCGTCTGTCTCTCATTCTGGAAACTTTTTTTCAAGATGGATGCTAGGCGTGACTTCAGGAAATAAGTTTTCATCATTCTTTTCTCTATCAGTAGCTCCTTGGAGAAAAGAGAACCTTCCTGAGAATAACCCCCAAATATTCATATTTGATGTTCTCCCCCCAGGATGAGATCATGTGACTAGCCAGAAACCCATGTTACATTTTTTCCCTGTGTTCAATGGGTTAGCAGTAGATACTTTCTTCCACTGGAGTAGTGAAATAGCATTATACTGGTAGAATCCTAGATAGTTCTTAGCACATACTCCATTATTTTTATATCATCTTCCATCCAACCTTTAATACCAATGGGGTAAGAGAACCCTTCCTTTTCATATTGCTTCCAATGTGTTCACAGCAACCTCATTTTGAGTGAGGCTGGATGACTGCAGGGTTTCAGTTTGTCTTCACCTGGTAGAAGAGAACTGAGTCAGAGACATGCAGATGGTAGATGGCTTCAAACTGTTAAAGTGCCTGACAGGGAGTCCTTCTCATCAAGAATATAATTTTGGTTTCCTGGTGTGTGGTAGAGCAAAGTCTGCTTTCACTTCAAAATGAAGCACATTTTTCTCTCTTCTCCTAGCAAATGGAAAGGAGTATTTAACTGAGAACAGCACAATTTCTGTGTAACACATGAATATTTTAAACGGCCCAGAGATTTCTCTAAGATTGTACTCCTCAGCAGACAGACAAAGCATCTGCCACTCTTCCATGACTGTCAGTTTAAGCCAGAATCACCAGTGCATTTTAGGCGTTGCTAATGGTAAAATCCAAATACACTGATGATCACCTAAATGAGAAGGCACCTGTAATAACTCTTGGTTGTGTCACCATTTTGCAGAAGATTGCTTGGGTCTTTTCATTCTATATTTTTTGCTTCAAGCGGACTCGTGTTTTAAAATTCTGTGCAATCCTCTGGTCAGAGTGTATCATTGGTTGTCTCCCCTACTGAATGTGCAGGCTTCAGGGAAAATGAATCAGTTATAGTCTCAGGTATAGAGTTTAGTTTCTTAACATATTCTTCAGGGATGAAGCACTGGTTTGGTCTTTACTATAGGACAAAACATGAGCCTCTCTCCAAGTCTTTGACTCTTTTCAGCCCTTTCTCCAATTTGGGTACCTCACATACCTGATATCATCCTACCTTACATGGGAGGATTCACAAGACATCATTTTAAACTCATTACATTTGTGATATGTACTATGATTATGCCATAATACAAAGTTGGCTTTGCCTGTCAATGTTACTAATGGGTGGATAACTGGTACTGGAAAATTGCTGTTAGAGAAATTCCAAATCATACTCATTGTATCACGAGAAGGATTCCTGTTTAAGGAAAGGATTACACAACATTAGACCCCAGACCATTTAATTTCATGAAACAAACTCTAATCATTCACTGTGCTGTCCAGTGCTGAAAAAAAGAAGCTGTTTTTCAGCTCTCTTTAATTCCAACCATTTTCTTTTGGTCTTTTAACAGGCATAGATTTTTTAACAAATCTTTGATCCTATATATATACATATATTCCTAAATTTACCTGTTCTATAACTCAAAAATGAAGGAGGTCTCTCTCATCTCACTTAATCTTCATCAGTACTCCATTGCATTCCCTACCAGGGAAATTTTTGACGCCACTGGTTGTTTTCAAATTATGGCTCAGAATGCTTTTAGAGTGCTGTAAATGTACTGCCGATTCCTCTAAGTCTTTACAGATCTTCTTGGAATGCTTTCAGAAAATATGCTGGAGCTTGGAGGATGATTCACAGATTTCTGTGGGGTTTTTTTGTTTGTTTGTTGGTTGTTTTTTTGTTTTTTTTTAAATACATAGCCTCATGCCTGTACAAGGCTGAACACAGCCCATGTTTCCTCCAGTCTCTACAGCCACAAGTAGCATGGGGTCAGATTTTGAAATCCTGCCTCACTGTAAACAATACTCTCCACCTTCCTATAGACCAGTATGAAATGGAGGAAGGAGAAGAGACAGAATTTTTATATTTTGAGATACCAACATGATGAAGTTGACTTATATACTGGCCTTAGCATTTTGCACAACAGCTATGACTAGAGCCTTCCAGCAGGCTTGATTTTAGCATCCTTTGTGATTTTTTTTTTACTCCAGGTTTCCTGCACAACATTAAGCAGCTCTATAGCAAAATTGCACTGCTACAGACACTAGCTGCACTCTGCCTCTGTATGCTGTGGGTGCCAGCCATCAGCTAAATGTGAATCTGTAATGTCATTCATAGCACTCTGCATGTTTGGAAGAAACACAGATCAAGCTTAAACTGACATTATTAAGACTGACAAGTCCCATTTTTAACCATCAGTTCATTCGAGGATGCTATTTTTGTCCACTGCCCTACAGAACCAAGATTCCCCCCAGTGACAAAGTGCAGTACTGCTAATTCAGGCTTCTTCCTGGTAACGTGGCCACAGCAAACCCAGAGGAATAAGTGGACCGTTCATAATCTCTGCGTAGATATATGCTGGTCACACCACCCTGTCACTCTGCCTCTCTTCTTTGCTCCTCTATGCAGGCAAGGTACTGAAGAATGCAAGAATCTCCCTCCCTGGAGCTCTTGGAGACCATGAATCCTATAATGTGTATTTCAGTGTATGCCTGCTTATAAGAATTGCGAGGACAGGCAGAACAGAGAGGTTATATGACAAACATAAATATTCACAAACAACAAAAGACAGCTGATGATTCTAATTTTAGGCTTACCTGCAATCTCTCTTTATGGCATGATGAACAAAAAGACATTCAGCTCACCAGTAAATGGAATATTAACTACCAGGAACACAGACATTTTTAATAGGCATGGCTCAGTAACAGGACAAAGAAGCTGCTGTTTATGAACCACACAGCAGAAAGTGTGAGACTTCATAAGTATCTAGCCTGGGTCATAGACACAGTCATCCTGACACTCCATTGGCTTATATTCACACTAACAACTATTGTCATGATCTGGAAGCGTTTTAAATCCAGTGATTAACCAAAAAGTACAACCATACCAAATAAGCCTCAATCAATGGAAGTCATGATACCTAAGGCTACACATCCACAAGTGGGCTGAGGTATGTGGGCATTTATATCCACAGCTGTCTGTAAAGAAAGAGACAAATTCATTTGTCTAGCCTATTTCAGATGTCTGCTCTGGGAGGAAATGAAGCAAACCCTAAAACTGCCTATGTCTCTCCATTTGCTATAAAGGGAGTCTAGCTACCTAGACTACGATAGGCAGCCTAGATCTGACATGTAGCCTACAGCCACTGGCAATCAGGGAAATTCCATCCTCTGCATCAAGGGGCAGGTGTCCAAAATGTAATGCTTTTTGTCGAAAGGGGTATTGGTCCCCAAAGTAAAGTACTATAGAGTTCCAAAATACAGAGCATCAGAAAAGAAAATAAAGATATATATATGCAAGAAAACTAAGCAGAAATAAGAAAATAAATGAACATAAATAACCTGGGGAAAAATACTTACCCCACACCACAATATAATTGCTAACAACTGTGTGCATATAGCATTGGGACTGTATAAAAGACACTAACAAACTTGTCTTGAAGTCCTTGACAGCTTTTTCTCATAAAAGCATTAAGGGATAGAAGCAGCTATGTTCTACAGGAATCTAAACTCTAACCAAAAAGAGAAATGAGTATCTGATTGATTTTTAGTGACACTTAAGCGTATAAGTGCCTGACAACATACCTACGTCAAGGGGACTCAGTTGAGTAGCTCCACACAGGTTGCTAACTCTTCACAGAATAGCACGTTGCTACGTGAGGATACTGGCTCAGGTCCCAAAACCCAGTATTGCTACTTCCCTGGTTGTCAAGGTCACAGGATGCCACAGCATAGAATATGCATGCCCCAACTCACTTTAAAAATAAGCTTTACAATTCCTAAGTCACAGAGGTGGTTTTGAAAATGATGTCTCTTATCTTCACATAGCAAATCACATAAAAACAGAAATGAAATTTTACTCTTTGCCATGGCTGCCTAAATGGCTTCAGGATTTTTTTTTCAAGTTTTCTATATGAGTCATGTTGAATGAAAGGATTAGAGGTTCTCCCAACATATATGAGCTCTTTTTACTGTCCAAGTGGAAATAGACTCACTCATTTCCTGATACCAACAGTGATAAATTAAGTGGTTAATTGCTACTGTAGATAGATTTAATCAACAGGAGAAAGCTGAGAGTAAACTACACACAGTTGTCACCATTTAAACAGTTCACATTTTGTCAGCAATAAAAAAGTATTTGAGATCCTGCCAGTAGTTCCTATTTTTTGTTTAGGAAACATGGTATTAGTTTGAATGCTGCAGTTAACTTATCTTTAAAATAATAAAATATAAATGTAATATAGATATAATAATTCTGCAAATTTACAAGTGGAGAGCTTTAACCTGAAACATTACTTTGTTCTAAGAGATTATCTTAGTTTGTCCGTGTTTCTGAACAATATAAAATGGAGTGCGTGGTATTACAGAAATACAGTCTCCAATCTCTAGAGATCTGGTTGAAATTTAATATGTAGTTTCATTCACAGCATTAACAAGGGACAAGCTAGAACAACATTCACTCAGTGCAGATAAAAAAAAAACTTTTCATGTGGAAGAGATATTTTGATGCTGCAAAATATAAGCAGGAAAGGTGGAAGACACATTATCACTTAGGCTTCATCCAAACAATACAATCTACGTAATGCAGAAGCAGCTGTGTCACAGTCATTGCTGTGGTACGCTAGATCTATTGCTTTTGCTTCCGACAATATTCAGGATTGCACAACGCTGGTTTGTAGCAACATGCATTTGCTCAGGTATCTACACTGTGTCCTGCCAGCTCTGTAACTACAGTATACACTAATCTACAGCAGGAAAAAAAAAGAAAACTATTGCAGACATATGACATGAGAGGGTTTTTTGTTGTTGTTGTTGTTTTGTCTTTCTGACTTGTTACCTAATTTTACAAATGTGTAGGCTGTTTACAAGCTTTGAACCAGACTTGTTACAAAAGAAAGATGTCACGGACTTGGTCCCGGAGCTGAAAAGATTTTCTGCAATATTTGTGTGTTATCACTTCAGTGGCTCATAGGAGTTAACATTTGACTGAACTTCCAGTGGAAAAGAACCTGATTAAAGGAATTTGCAGATATCTGCAGATACTTTGCAAGTACTACACCTCCTCTTTCTTTATTACAAATTATTACAGTGATAAACACTGGTGGATATATCAGAATATACTTGAGGAAGGTGGCCACAGGAAGCAGACAGCTGCTTTAGCAGCATTCTGGAACATCACTCAGGGCTGGCCTGAGCCTCTGGACTTCCATGTGAAGGGCTGGGTGCCCGGTGCCCTCCTGGGAGCCCCTCTGGACCCCTAAGGTCTGCAGAGCACCCTCCGCCAGAGCTCACAGCGAGGCCTGCCCTGTTCAGAAACACCAGCGGAGGAAGGTGGGAGGAACCTCACCCAGAATCTCCGGTCCTGTGATATTTGCCTCTTCCCTGACGAATCTGCAGGTGCGACAGAGGGACGTCCCACTGGTGGCAGACTGCTGTGGCATTGGCGTTCCGCCTTGAACTAACCTCCAGCGGAAAGCAAGAAAAAGAGACACCAGTGCTATTCACACTGATAGGGAACAGATATCCAATTACCTGCTATTACTATCTGTGTGGCAGTAAAAAGAGGCAAATAAAATAAAAGTCTCTGCACTTAAAACAGTGTTTTGATACCATCAGTCTGATAATCAGGAAATCACAGATTAGAGTCAACAGAAATTATGTGGTCACACTCTTTTCCAAAGGTGTAATCCCAAATCAGTGAGCTTTATTTCTAGGAAACAGATAAGAAATGACCTCATGTCAGCCTCTCAATGATGTAGAGCATAAGCTAGGATACAAAGAGTGTATGCTCTGAGTAAATCCATTTAGCCATTTGTAACCACTTGCCCTACACTGAATATAAAAATACAGGTAACTCTGAGCCATTAAATATTGTCCTAAAAGACAATTGCTGGCTGAACTGAGACCTAGCAGAGAGTGGCAGAGCTGGGAAGCACACAGAGCTGAATTTCACCACTGAAGCTGTCTCAGCAAGTCCTCCTTAACTTGGCTCCATCTGCACTGTGCAAACTGTACCTGTGTTGTACCTGTGATTTTGGTCAGTAGATATGTGAGAAGACAAAGAATAGAAATTGCCTCTAGCTTAGTAGAGGAAATAATGAGTGTTTGAACATGTCATTGGGAAGGTGGATTCTTGAATTTTCCATATTTTGCAATTTATAGGCTGTTAGACAGTAGGAGTTCTGAGATTTTATTAAATGAGATTTAGAGCGAGTAAAATGTTCTACATGAATTAGAGTTGTATCTGTGAATCCTAATTACTTATACTTTTTGACTGTTGTCAGGCTTGGGCAGATGTAGTCTACTTTTCCTCTTCTCCTTGCCCTCCATTTGGTTCTCTCCACATGCTTAATGGTCCATCATACTTCTTCCCAAGATTCAACAGTCTCCTCTGAACTCCCCTTAAATGTTTTGAAAAATGTTTCTGCAACACAGTTCCCCTAATTTAGAACTAAGGACAAGAATTCCCACCATCTTGATAGAGCGGTTCAGCTTGTTCCCACCAAACAATGCCACTATCTAGATAATAAGGGTCTGTGTGGGGAAAAGGGCAAAGGGTCAGTAAAGGAAGTTTGGGAAAAGTTTATTCCTCCTGGACAAAGAAAGGCCCCCTTGCTATTGTGACAAATAAGAAAAGTAGTTACCAGAACAGTATTGTACTCAAAAGATTTGAAATGCATCAGGGAACCCCAGCACTTGTTAAATGCAATCCACCAAGCAAGCCTTTAAATCTCTGACCGGTGCCAGCTTCTTGAGGTTTATCCCTTGAGGTCATGTGCCACAAGGTCATAAGTATCCAGCCTACATCAGTAGAACTCTATACATTTTACTCATCTGCCAGATCCTTACTGTATAAGTCAATGAGTTCCCCAGGTTTCTAAACAGCTTTAAACTTGCTTACCCTCATTTTAAATGCAAGATAATGTATATGACTGCTTAAAGGTCTTATTGTCAAGATAAAAAACTTTTTCCAAATTATTGTCTTTTATTTTCTAGGTTGTAAAGTGTTCAAATAAGCAAATCTGATTTGATTTTCCCCTCTTCTATTGCTCCATGACTAATTTACTTTTATTGCTTCATAAATGAACTCCGTGGACATTTTACTCTTAGTTCTGAGTGCATTTTTTATGAAAGTATGCTATAAAGTTTTGTTTGTGGAATGATAATATTGAACAAGCTGGCAAAAGCTACAAAGCCCTAAATGGTCTGGGACCTGTTTTTTTCTTCCATTTATCTTGTAAGCCAATGAGTTCACCTGAAGCATTTCTGTTGTCTGTTCCAGTTTCAGTAACGGAAGGAAAAATATTTGCTGTGAAGAATTCTCAGCTCTAGAGCTTGTTTCACAGCTGGACTGCTAGTCCTGCTAGCCTTCAGGGCAAAGTGCAAAGCTTATCTGTTTACCTGTGCTTCTGCTGAAGTAAATCCTTGGGGCCTGTTATTTTAGCAGACCTAGTGGGGAAATTGGTTAGGCCTAGAGTTTCTAGAGGGCTTTTGTGCTCACGGATACTAATTAGCTTGGGGATTCTCTTTTCTCTAGCAGTTGTTGGTAATAAGCTGTGAATTATTTATTAGGCTTTTTGTGAATGTAAATCCACCCAGATACTTGGGCAGTGGGCACATGTTTTATAGATATGAATGTCAATCAATAAATAAATAGCTGTGAGTGCTTCTCTGTAGAGGAGAAGCAGGAAGTGATCAGAGGAACAAGGGTAAAAATTGAAGGGGTATTTTGACAGAGAGCCTTTTTTGGCTAGTGCCATAGATTTTTTTCTCAATATTCCCTGCCTTACAGTGGTATTTCCTAACAGATTATGTCAGCACTGTAAGAGGCAGGTGCAATGGTGCCATTTGCAGAAGAGCTTCAAATGGTTTACATTTTGCAGTGATATGAATGTACTGGTTACAAGGACACACCCAACAAAAGTCACCTCCATTCAAAATGCTTTACCTTCAAAGGCCAGGTACAAAGCCTTGAGCTTAATAAAGAATATTTCATAGCACACACAGGTCATCTGTGCAAATAATCCAAGAGCAGATACAGATAGTTCTAGTCATCATTTACAGCTGTCCAACAAATATTCTGCGTGAATGTATTTCAGACTACAGGTGGTTCATGAACTATTCAACTGTTTTTGACTATATGTTTCTCTCATGGCTGACTCACATTCACTAAGCAAACAGCTGTGGTGGCTAAGACCTTGCTGCCTCTTCTCCCTCCATCCCAGCTGTTTGTTACTGACCCTTTGCCAGAAATTCTTGCTCCTGCTCCAGTGACAACAAAACCTGCCACACCTCAGCTGCTCCAGTTCATAACCTGGCATCTTACTGCAAAACAACTTCCACTGCTAAGTTAAGCTCATGTACAGGACTGTAAAATGGAACAGCTAAGGTGCAGTAAAATGCTCTGTTCTGCCAGCTCTGCAATGGGGGATGTACCTTTGGTAGATGGGTCTGACGATAGTTGAAGGAAGTGCTGATTTAACTAGTTCAACAATATCTACCAGAGCTTGTCTGTCAGTGTTACCCTAACCACATATTTGCCACTGCAATGCTTTTACGTGTTCAAAAAAGTTATAAACAAGGTTGGGAGCTTTTGATGCATGTAGTAACACCAACTACAGTAATATCACTACAGTATTTGTCACTACAGCCTTTGTCACCTGCAGGGTAAGTGTTACATATCTAAGTATATTTGCTTGAAGAATAAGAATTCCTCTGTCTGCAAAGAAACAAACACTCCAAATTAATGGACAAGCGAAGAAAAGGTGTATGAACTTATGAACATAAGATAGGGAAAGTGAATCAGAACATGTGAAACTATTCTCAGATATTGTTTCCCATATCTATCTCAAGCTCAGCTAAAATACAAACCATCTAAAACTGGCTGAGGGAAAACTAGAAAATTAAAAGAATACTGTGGAATCAGAAAGGGCACCAGGCCTAGCTATACACTATGAGTAAAGTTAAACTATGTGTCTCTTCATACCAGGTTTCTGAATATAAAATAATAAAGTGGACAGAAAAACTTTATTCTTGGCACTGTTTATACTTATAGTGTAGGTGAAACATGTAAAGGACATTTGTGCAAAAATAGCTACTCTTAGGTAACTATTGGGAATAGTAAATATTTTCACAGATGTTCCATTCTGGTTTGCCCTATAACTACCTGTACACAAGAGAAGGCCATTTCTTTTTGCAACATGTATTGCTCTTTTCCCTAAATTGGATTGCACAAGCAATAAAGCAATAAAGAATTTGGTCTGATATGTACGTTTCCATGGGAGGAAAATATCTTCTACTCCAAGTGAAGTCAACCTCCTATTATATTTCAGAAGGTGGAGAATATCCAGACAGAGAATTCCCAGGTTGGGAATTGGTTGTTATTCACAAGAATGACAGCAAAATGCAGCCTTATGTCAAATTAACTCTCACCAGGCAAACAGGACAACCACTGAAAAACAGCACAATTTGCGTTGTTTTACAAACATCACATGTTGTGAAGTAGACTAAAGCAACTGTTACTTAGACTCAAACTGAAGAGAAATTCAGATGATTTATACTGTTAGACCTTTCTCCATTAACAGCTGTTTCAAACCTTTTACCGTGAGGGAAAATACAGACAGATTTTGCAATGTAAAAAGCACAATACATTGGACTTCAGTTATGGGAAATAATAAAGTTTTTAACAAGGAGAGATTAATACAGATGATGTAGATTAATAAGATTTTCATGAAAACAAATTACTTTTTCTAACATGCTCACAGCTTGGGATGTTGGCATGTTGTGGATATAATTATTCTAATTACAGGGAAATTTGAAGGATTTTGACCATAATTGGCCATTTGCTAGTTGTCCTGAACATGACAGTCACCATACCTATTTTTGCAACAGCAGATTTCCAAAGGGCAGCACAATACTGGTGACTGTCCATTCTGGTATATGATTATTGACTATGCTTCCAACTTTGAAGAATTAGAGCTTTCTGGATGTAGTCCAGTCCTCCAGCACTCACTTTGTCGTATGACATTCCTTTTAATTTGATTGGGAGATATTCTCCAGGAAGAAAGGAAATGATGTACCCAGCTTTGTGATTTGCCTTCAACAGTTTCTCTGTGTTGTGCTATTGCTGCACTTTTTTTACTTAAATATGAGCAACTTTCCATGCAAAAAGCCCAAAAAGCAAAAGCCATACTTTTATTTGCTCCTGGAGAAAGCTGGAGGCTTTAAAGCATGAATTTTGAGAAAAGGGTGTATTTTATCTCTTCTTAAACATTTCCTTTTGGACCCTGAAATTATGCATATACTGTGCACACCCACAGTGACTGCAGGTCCATGAAAGCATGTAGGCTCCTAACTACAGTTTAAGAGAGTAATCTTCCTATCGATTTTCATTTATGTATCTATATGGCTTATGGATTCAATGCTTAGTCTTCTGTTGTTACTCCCATTTATACCCTTTGGTGGATCCAGTTACCTCTATTCAAGCCAACCGACACTCTTGCATTGTACTCAATGGGAGTGAGATTTTATGCCAGAGAAATAAATCCTAGAGGAACTATTCTGTTTTTACTGTATATGTAGAATTTGGCCTCTCTTATCTAATCTAAAACATGCCTCAATTACTATCAATTTCTTAGTGTCAAAATGTGATATGATTCACTGAAAAAATATGTAACAACTAGCAAATATACCTGGCTACAGTAAGTTATGGATCCTCTTGAGATCAGTTTGGAAAAAAAAGATATAATTCATGCATTTCTGTAAGGAACCATCTAATTTCCTGGTTAAGTTTTCAAGTCACTGGAACAATCCCATAAGGAAATTCTGGCTAATGCAAAACCTTGGTTACAGTGTAGCCCTTCATAGCACCAGGCAACGCAGAAAAAAAAAGAAAAAGAAAAAAAAAATATATATATATATCAGGCAAGTAGAAATGCCAAAAAATCTCATCTCAGTTATATTAGATTTCCACTGGAATAAGAGAATTTGGACTCTAAAACTCATTATCCACCATGTAGCATGTATCACTGAAAACAGTACAAGGACCTCAGGCTAGGATGGGCCTGTAAAAGCCTTCTAGGAACTCAGAAGAGATGCTGTCATCCTGCTTCTTGGAAGGAGGGGCTGAGGGGGGGATACTCTTGTACTTTCCTAGAGCCAGGACCCACCATTATCACTTCCATGTTGCCCAGAAGAGATCTGACATTTGCCATGAAAAAAGCTGGAAAACCCTGAATTAGAACTATTGTTTTTTGTTTATTTATTACAAATCTGGAATGAGATTCAGCTCCTATCAAAGCTCATCAGTGTTTCTCATGGATTTTCATGGGAGAAGTACAAGATAACTTTTGATGCAGTGGTTGTCTGTCTACTAAAACCTGGACTTCTTAGACAGCTACAACTTGCATTACACTACAGAAGCATTTTAGAATTTTTTGCACCTCCCAGTGATCAGAGACTGACCCAAACAGACTGACTCAAGAGATCTACTTTGTCTTTCATTTCTAGGATGTTGGCTGTTGTCAGACAGTGGCATGGATTTTTGCACATCTGTATTACTCCTGATGTAGGCTGTGTTTAAAGTCAGCACACCAGGGGCATACAAAAGGTGAGAAGACAAAGTGTCACTTGATGTATGCTGGGTTGCAGTTGGTTAGAGACCCAAGAACTAATATTATCCAAAAGAAAGGCAAACATGAAGAGTGTACACATTTATATAGCATAAGCAGCTAGAGAAGCCAGTTGGCAGCTCTACCCGCATGTCTTCTCCCTGGGAGAGCACAACCAGATAGACAGCTGCAGGGGTCTGGCAAGATGCCCCCCATCCGCCCCCCAGTCAATGCCATTCGCACAGGAAAGGAGAGGAAAGAAAGGAAAATTGAATGTAGTTCCCTCTGTAGAGAGAGCTGTCCTCTGAGCAAAGGGATGATGAATTCTTCCTCCTCACAACCTACTCCTCCCTAGAGCAGCTTTCCTGGAGGTGATAACAGACTATCCCACCTGTCTCAGCTAGAAGGAACAAGGTGGAAACCCCAGGGGAGCAGACGCAGCCTAGCAGGAGGCAAAAGTGATATGTAAAGGCAAAAGTGCTTGGGGTGAGCTCTGGTCTGAGTAATGAGGTAGAACTGGTTGCCAGAGCAGAAGGACAAAGCAGACTACCACAAATACTATGGTGGGTACACTCCTAAACAGAAGCCAAAATGCCGTTGTTGGTGTCACTGCACATTAACGCAGCTGGTCAGTCCCTGCAGGCCAGCTTTACAGGCAGTGCCTACTTTATCCTTTATAAAGCCTACAAAGAACCACATATGAGCCCTTTCTTCGTAGTCTGCCTGAAGGCAGCCGAGCCAGAGACTATGCATCTTTATGCTTGTGCTTTCTTTCACCTTCCACCTCCATACCCCATTTTATGCCCAAAGAGCTATAGTACAGATATTTGTTGAGTGGTTTAGTTTAGCTGTTTTAAACAGACAAGAAAGTATACCTGAGCTTTTAGTAGAATGACTCACTTGAAAGCTAGGTTTCATGCCCCGTACAATAGCTGATTGTCAAGATCCATTTTGCATGTACTCTAAGAGGGTTCACAGCAATTGTCCTGTAGGAGGATGGTAGGGGAGAAGGTAATTACAGCCCACACATACAGGTATCCTCATGCCCTGCCAGCCTTCTGCAGAAGCCTTTTTCTGAAATTTCCATGCTTCTGCAGACAGCAGTGGCTGAGGATTTATAGCACTTCTCAGTAGAGGAGGGGGCTGGAGGGTTTGGAGACATAAGGGCAGATTCTTCTCTTGAGCCCACGTGGTGGATTGAAGAGGAGAACTTAGCCATATGAAATAAAGCCAGGTACTGTGACTCTTGCTCGTAGATAAATATTTCTTTAATCTTTTTTTCTGAGGGTTATTTTTTGGTATAACCAGCTGTGGCCTGTAGCAGAAAGGAATATCTCATAATGAGCTCTGTTATAAATGGCTCTGAAACACAGAGTGTTGGAATGCCACTAAAAATATTTTGTCTGTGGCTTTTGCTAAGGCTCAGCTCCTCAGGAAATGCTTTCATTGTTTAATGCTGTCATTTTGTACATATCCAATATTTTCTTAATCTGTCACTGGGAATAGTTTATTTATAACAAGCTTATTTTCCAATTGCATGCTGTAAATATGTCTTAACAGCCTTGCCAAAAACACCAACTATTCACTATAACTACTCAGTTATAGAGATTTAACCAGTTAATTAGCTTTTAGAAATACCAGAAGTATGTGTCAAATCCTCCCTTACCCCCCCCTTTTTTCCATTGAAATAGTGGACATAAAAGTTTGGGTTAGGAGTCACTTTGTTGATTAAACACAGTTATAAAAATGAAGGGTAGATTGTGACTCTAGATTTAGCCTTTGGTTTGTAATTTACATCTCTCTAGAAGTAATTCCAAAAAGCAGTGGGTCTTAAAAACACCTCCTCTTTGTTCCTTCCCTGCTCCTAAAAATTTGTCATTAGCCTATATAGTAGCAACTTATGGCAACAATAATACACGATCAGGGCGCTCTTGCTGAAGAATTTTTGGGGAGTCTCCGGTGCTGTCATTAGGGTATCTTTTGTTCTCCCCTGGTATATGAGAATGGAGAGAAAGAGGCTCTCTGTTTCTTATTTCTCAGGGTTATTACACATAGACATAGATTGCCTGCTGAATTTTATAGCTGGCAACCAGGTAAGGCTTATAAAATGTGTTTCATACACAGTACGTCCCATAGCATGCGCTCTGTAATGGGATCCTGTTTGTTTAGAGGAACTAACTGATCAAAATTAGCTCTCCTAAGAGTCTCATACTCTTTAAATGTTATTAAATCTATATGCAAGTGTGTGTGAATGTGTATGTGTGTGCCTATGTAGAGAATAAAAATGAAGCCACGTGGAACACAGAGAACTTGTTGAAACATTCATATGTCTGCCAGCAAGCTTGCTGACAGTTTGGGTTTTTTTAATATATTTACACAGCTGTAATATATATACTTTTATAGGGAACATTTTCCATCATTAGCTTTCCAACAGGTTAAGAGGGTTATTCATAGATGTATCTGCACACAATGAGCCAAATTCTGGTCTCAGCTGTAATGGTGTAAATCCAGAGTCACTCCATTAAAATCAAATGCTTTTTTTTCTTTTTTGGACTTGTACCTGGGTAACAGAGGGGAATTTGTCCTCCATGTTTTCTGAGACCCCAGCAAGACTGCTGACCTTCTGTACTTTAGCAGATTATCTGCTGTTCATTTCTGTGTCATAGCTGTGGAAACTGCCTGCTCTTAGTGAGTTCTGTAGTCATGTGCTTCAGCTGATAAGATGATAGGAATCAATCTTTCTGAAAGCAATGTCCAAAGGCTGTCTCTAGGATTGTTTTTAATTCACAGGTGCTGACTCTATATCACCAATGTCTAAAAAAAGTCTAGAATGTCCCCAGATATTTATTCCTCCTGACTAACATCAACTTGAGCCATATCTGAGGAAAAATGTCATTAAAATGTACCTTGTGATATGGGCCCAAAACTGATCTTAATTCTGCAAGAAGAAATCTTCTGTAATGGCACTATAGTCAGTAGAAAGAGATTCCAGATTTCTGCTGCTTTCACAGAGCCTGGAATTTGTTCTTCTCTGTCAAGTGGCTCTTTTTAACTAATACAGTTAGACAAGTCTTTAGAGGAAATATTCTATTTCAGCTGTGCCAGGAGATTTTTAAAAGCTACCTTGTCACTTGCCTTAATGGGGCTGCATTATGGCTATAGGGATGCTCTCTCTCAGCAGCTGCTGCACTGCCATTTCTCTCCACTGCAAGAAAGTAGATGGGAAAAAGAAGCTGGGGACGACTAAGTCATGCTGGAGCTACAGGGCATTCTAGAGAGAGCAAACTGTGCTCTTTTCAGGGCTGCATTAAATTAATTATGCAAGAAGGAATAGTCAAAGACATCTGAAAAACTTGGGACACACTCCTGCAGTGTATGAACAAATAAGCAGATTGTAAGGCCTGGTTAAAACTTGGATGCTGCCTAAACTGAATGATATCTCTATCAAAGCAATGTTGGTTTTTTTTTTCAAAAGGTAGCAATAAATCAGTGAGTTCCCACATAATGAAATATTCCATCTCATTGCAAGAAAAGCTGCAATATGAAACACAGAAATCATTGAAGTCAATTAGACTGGAAACTATCTTTTACAGGGGCCAAATCTTACATTTTTCTCCTCTGCCAGACAGAACTAAGCCCTGACCCCACTTTAAGTCTCTCAGCATGGCTGGATTAAGCCCTAAATAGGTTGCTGGACTTCCCATTTAATATAGGATTTCCTTTCAATATAGGACATGGGCTTTTGGGCTGAAATATGGAGATATTACCTTTTTCTGAATTTTCCATATGTTTTTAGTAAGAGTCACAGAATTTGAGACTGAAGTATGGGTAATCCCTGCCGTCCACACAGGCAGCGTCTGCCTGGAGTTGGGGGTACCTGAAAATCTCAGCTGCCTTTGAGGCTTGTTGTATCTCGACTGAGCGGAGTGTCCCGGGGTGAAGATATCCCCATGGCCTGGTTACACATCGATTTCTGTTACAGACAAAGGGAGGATTTCTCAAGGAAAGGTTATTAAAGTCCTTTGTAATGAAAGGTGCTAAGGAACCCAAACATAAACTCCCTCAAAAATAATAGTAACTGTGTGAGAAACTCTTCATTTCAAGTGTTTGTACAGTGTAGACTTATATAACATTACACATTGTAATACTGCACAATCCTAAGTGTTGTAATTTTAATCATACATCAGCATATGTTTTTAAATGCAATGCATTTTGAAGTCCTGTTTGAATTGGACACACTACTGTAGGTCTCTGCAGGACATTCTGTTTAGAAAAGAGATTACCAAAAATAAAAATTACAAAACAAAGCTGTATAAGTTACAAAAATGAGAGTACAAATGCCTCACTCCAGAAGTTTTTGCCACAAATCCAGATGTAAACAAGGCCAAAGGGACTCAGTATAAATCAAGTTATTTTTCTATTACATCAGTAAGACAGGGGCTCAGCAGCTATCCTGGATTTATTTTAAAGGCTATAACATGGAACTAGTTTAAATCCACTTTGATTCAGCTTGCACTTCACTGAAATAGCTGTATTGAGATGGAAAATTTTCATGTTAAGTCCTTTACCCTCTAGCTGTCAAAAAAAGCTCTTATAAAAATGGTTCTTGCTTATGAATGATTTGTATTTGCCTTTCTGCAAGCCTAACAAGAAAAGGCAGTTTTAAAATATTTAACCCTTTCCATGCCATCAAAGATGCTCTGAGTTTTGGCTTTTGCACTGACTTACAATTACAAATGAATTATCAGCAGGGAGAACACCGGGTCTCTCTCTTTTCTGCTCTTTCTCTTACTCTCTCTCCTTCTCTTTTTTTTCTTTTTTTTCCAACTTTCCAATTCACTGTATTAGAAATTTACAGTTACATATAAATCTAAACCTAAATCTGCTGCACTTCCTTTTCCTATTTCTTTCCATCTCTTTAGTCATTCCCCCAGGCTTAAACCCTACCAGACAATGAAGGTGTCACATTTGGCATACAGGGCACTGCTAAATACTTACTGTTGTTCGCCTTATTCCTCATGCCTGCCATAAGAAGTTTGGGCACAACTTGGTAATATTCTTAGTTTATCTTATAGTACTATACATAAGTCCCAGGCAACATCAAGGTCCCTTTAGACTTAATGCTATATGCATAAATAGGCTATAGCTATATGGCACAGAGCAGTGTTAGGATCCTGGAGACAGTATAGCTTCATCAACGTGTTATTCTCCTGGACTAGTCAGCCTTGACAACAATTTGCATGGACAAACAAGATGCCAGTGTGACTATACTGAGTCTGATTTTGCAACATGTTCAGAGCTTGTGAGGACATCCGCCTAGCACATCAAGCCAGTCAGCATATCAGTAGAGACCTGTCCCTGTCCCTGTCCCAAAATTACTTACAGCCTCAGTAGGCAAGACAGACAAATGGTAAGTGGAGAACGAAGGCACAGAGAGGAGAACATCTATGGCCACAGTCCTTCCTGAGACAGAGCCTATGCCCAAGGCTTGACTGCTCACCTGTGCTGTGCAAGCAGCAGAGGCAAACAGTCTTGAGCATACAGCCGAGTTGTGAAACAATACAATCAGGTAAGCTCACACCCTTACTAATTACTTTGTGCAAATAGTCTCATGAGTGAAGTATTGTTCACATCAGCACTGGAAGGAACCAAATATAAGCCCTTCTTGTTTCAACAGCTCCTGGCTATAAGCTTAACATGAGATAGTTTTGTGCAACAGCACGTCTAGGTGACCCATGAGGTCCCCTGCATTGCTGTGTTGCTACAAAGCCTAACTATAGGGAAGAAATCTGCTAGAGCAAGAATTTACCACCCCAGGCAGCTCATACACTAGGGTCTGTAGGTATAAATTCTTCCAGTTAGGAGAATTATTTGTCCTTTAACTGGAATTCATACTAACACATGTAGCTGGGGTCTACTTTGCTCCTTGCTGGTGACTGTAAGGCAGCATGGTAAGTAGATCCTGTACTGGCTGACAATATTGCAGCAGTAGATGAATACTATGTTAATCACAAAGTACTGTATAATCACCATTCTGTTATGTTGTCTTGCTCCTTAAAAATGACCCTGTTCAGATTAAGCAGCAAATTTTACCATAGTCAATCTCCCTGTTTTTCTGATGCTCTAGATAGGATAGGACCTGGACCTATAGATGGTCTTTTTGAAAGGTTCATAATCATATAGATATGTGAAGACTGCACTGTATTTTGGAAAAATTTTCCATCAATTGCAGGTGTTCAGTTTTATTTCAAGAAATGTGAATCACAGATCACAGAATACTTATCCTGTAAGTTACTACTGAGAAACCTGACCAACTACATCCCTGGGAGTTTTCTCTGTGGCTGGAAAATCCTGTTGTAAGGGCCTAATCAACAATTATCCACAAGCACATTCACACTAATAACACAAATATGGCAGAAACTGAGAAAGCAAAATGTTATTGTTTTCTGGAGAAAACAGTGCACATTTCAGGATATATACCAGCAGCAGCAGAAGAAACAAGGGCTGTTTACTGCAGCACACAAGTCACAAAAGCTGCCAGTACTCAGCTGAGCACCTGGGTTATCTGTTCAGAAGAATGATCCATTGGGTGCAGTTAAAATGCAAAGAAAAATACAAGACAGCACAATCCTGTGTGGGTGAAAAAGCAGTTCCTTTGAAGCTAGAATCTGACACATTTCAGAGCTCAACAGAAGCAAAAATCAATTTTTGTATTATTCTTCTTTCTAACTTTAGATGAGCTTTAAAAGAAAGCTGAAATAAGCATGTGCATACAGGTCCACAACCCTTTCTTGTTCCTTTGCATTTCCAGGAATAGACAAAAACAGCCAACATGGAAAAATATCCAGGCAAACAGAGCCAGAACATTACCTTCATTTTCTTATTCCTCTCACCTACCTCAAGAGATTGACCCAGGGGCGAGTGTTACTGCTTCATAAAGCCCTTGATTGAACAACTGTCCACTGGGGAGTATTAACTACAGGTTTAAATGAAAAGAGAGCCAACATTGCTTAGCTTCCTGAGCCAGTAGCTCCAGGATTGAGAAGCACAGAAATGTACTTTATTCCTCCCTTCCTTACCTCTCCTCATGCCAGCAGTTTCCCTTTGCAGCTGAAAAGTGGGGGAAGAAGGAGAGGGTGAGGGGGAACTTGGGAAAGAAAAAGAACCTAATTGCTTACCAGTAGAAATCATCAAATAGAATAACACCACTTGATCACTGCTCAAACAAAACCCAAGGATGATTATTTGAATATATTAAACCACATGGTCGGCTTTGCAGCTAGAGCTTGAGGTTTTGCTGAAGTCCCAGGGACCTGTATATGCTGAGGACCTGGTCCAGTGTCTTGAGCTACAAAAAGCAGTGGACTCCACTGGCATTAGCACAGTATGATCTACCCTTGGTCATTTGACTCTGAAGGTAGGTTCCCATGCTTAGCTGTTGCGTGGGCCATATGACAAGGAAGCTCACTTGCTCCCTTCCGCTTTACACTCAAGTCCTTACTGAAAATGTTCATGTCCCTGAAGACTTTTGAAGACCTCTGGGTGCTATTGTAGAAAATAAAATGCTATGCTCTGCTGTGGAAAGAGTTTCATGGAAAATTTATTCACAATTATTCATGTTCAGTTGAAAAAAGAAATTCATAGTTTCATGCTTTGATTACCTAAGTGCTGCGGCTGCATTAAGAAAAGAGATTTGCCCAGCAGCAGGAGGTTTCATAGGCTCTTCCCACCGCTTTACATTCTGCTTTGAACAACATCCAAACTGAATTCAACACTTGTGATACTCTTCCTAGTGCTGTTATGAGGTAATGGTTCTCTTAATCTAAATCTTATCTTCCCAGCTGCAGTTTTTATAGTTTCCTCTAACTATTTTAGTCACATGAGACTGAAGGACCTCAGAATTTAGTAAATCTTTTAGAGCTTAAGATTATACAAGGGTGGAATTTGTTTCATCAGTTGTCTTAATTTATTAATGCTCTGCAGTCAGAATTGGATTTGAAACCGAAGTGAGTAGCATTCGCTAACAGCAGAAAAAAAATGCACTGTGAGAAAGGTTTAGTTTATTAGTCTATTACTTTGCAGTTATATTAATTGAGATATCTGGATTGTACAACAAACACCAAAGTAGAAAAGAGTCTGTCTGTTTATCCCTCCCTTTCTCTATCCTTGCCCAAATAAGATATTTAGGTATAGACTGTCATAAAATTTTGTTTTATGATCTTTTTACAAGCAAAGCCCCAATTGAGGCAGGGAAATTAAGTTTTTATCAAGTGGTATAAATCAAATATCATTGATTTATATAGCTGCTATTCCATCACCTTTGAGGTGGGATCAGTTGTGGAGTTTATTAGTTTTTTAAGCATGAACGGTGACTTTACAGCACAGGGAACAGTGAGGCCTCGATCGCAGCTAAGGTTATATGTGGTATGTGAATGAATGTGTGTATGGATGTTTACGGATACGCGAGTGTTCCCCCGCAAAACGTATCTTGCCAGAAACTTTTCTAAGGATTAGGCAGCTGCCCAATCTCTGCAGACCTGTCATCATTTGCCCAACCTTTCTCACTGCCATCCAAAGGGAAATTTTCTTCCCAGGAAATAGAACACTAATTGCTTGCCCAGAAGGGAAATTAATGACTCAACAATTGTGACCAACAGGCTGCATTTTGGAGATAGCCAATCCCAAGAAATGTCATCTTTGTCAGGCTATAATTTCCATTCTTCACTTGAGGGGTTTTTGATTTTTTTTTTCAAAATGGTGGAAATACATATGAAATGTCATGTGGATATGAAGATGTATCACAGGAAAGATCACTACCTGCTCTGGTGGTATGGGTATACTGGCACTGTTAATGTTGGGAGGTATGTGTTCTGGAGGTGCCATCCTGACAGGACTGTCCCCCCAGGTCTGCCTCTGCCATTTGGCAAACTCATGGCAGCACTAATTAGAAGCCAGATCATAATTTCTATGTCATGGTATGTCACCGCAGCACTATGAAAAATGTCCTTGCCAAGCAGAGTTCTGATGTTTTGATAAACCATTATTATTCATGGTTTCAGAGCAACATGAGGTAAGGAGCCACGTTCAGCTTTTGCTGTGGGTACAAGAATGAGAATATGAAAGGGAGAAGGGCTTAATTTCTAACAACTCCTCTGAAGGTGGAGAAACCTCCATGCCAGTTGCTCTCCATCCATGACAGAGAGTCATTAAACATGAAGAAATGTTTGACTGACACTATTTAGGTTACATTTAGCCAAATCAAATAGCTCATTGTTAATGGCTTAAATAATCATCAGGTCATGAGTTGTAGTATTATTTTTCCATTTCTCTTAAAAGTGGGGTAAGCTGTCTTGTGAGAAATTTATTCTCTACAGGCAATTTTCTATTAAAGGTTTTTTGATATTTGATCAATATAAATCCAAATAGACCTGCAGACTGGAGTTACACTGAAGAGAAGTGTTTTGTCTTTCTGTGGCCATCTTGGTCACGAACTGTTCACAAGTACACCTCTATTTTCTAGGATCACCAACTGTCAGGAGCTGAAGGGAGACTTAGCATAAATCCCTGAATGTGTGCAATCTAGAAAGAAGACAATGTAACATGTAACTGTGATGGATTAGGCTAAACCTCTCTGAATATAGGAGAAGTTGCACTTCCTTTAGGGTGGTGATAAGTAGTCTATAAGCATCTTCATGTAACTATTTTGGTGAAGCCAGAGTAGTGTCCCCACCTAAAGCTCATATGACCACATGCAGCACATCTGCACATGGCAGAATCTCTCTATTATTTTATGTGTTACAGGAGAGCCAGTAAAATAACACAGCAGGGACACAAAGAGAGAAGGAAGAATCAGAAAAAGAGCCAAAAGAAATCCTGGAAGCTATTCTTCAGAAAAGTCTTAAGAGACTTTTGTGGGATGAGTGCTCCCAGAGAAGAGCTTGGAAATGTCACCAAAGAATTGGTTTCTAACAAATTTCTGCTGTGTGAGGGGAAACAAGACTTCACATATTCTTTTTAAATAAACAGAATGGCAACAAAGATACTCAGTTCCACAGTGAGCTAAAATTTATTTTTCTGTTGGACCCCATCCAAAAGCTATTTCATGCCATGGAAAGATTACCATTGATTTCAGTTCCAGTGGATGTTGTCCTTATGTCCCAGCCAGAGGTTCCCCGTTGTACCCTCTTAATGGGACATATGCAGAGGAAGATGTAGCCCAGCCATCATCCGCCCTATTACAGGTTTGACTCTCACTTAACAGCAGTGGATCCCAGAGATACAGTAAGGAAACAATTTCATTTTTTACCCACCTTTTGCCTGCAAAGATGAATCTAGTTCAAGAATTGTTTTCCATCCAAACTGTAAAGTATTTTAAGACAGAGATTTTGAAATCAATATATCTTTCTATATCAGTAACTTATTTCCTATTTACAGCTCTACCCAGAGATCTTTATATCTTTAAGCAGAATGGTAATTCCATTGAATTCAGTGAGACTACTCTGCACTTAAGCAGATATATAAGTGCTTTGCCGGCTGATTTCTCTAGTTAGACCTGTATATAAAGGAGTAATGACAATTTGCAAATTAAATTAGTCTCAGGCTCAGAACTAAGCAAACTTAGGAACATTTGAAGAAAATAATTCCTGGGCTTGAGACACCTCTTACTGTGAATTAAAAGTATAGTAACACACAGTCAGTGATGTAAAACAAGAAACTTGCCGTCTGATTTAGGAAAAGACACCAGATGTGAGGAAAACAGTTAGAGGGAATGGTGTTCAGGAAGCAAGGATAATATGACAGATGATTTTGAATCTTTTTATACATGTTTATTTTTTACTTTGTGAAGCTAAATCAAATAAGTAGCAGTGATGTCTATCAGCTTGCTGCCCAACGATGTAATAAGCAACTGCAGGGATACAGCAGCACACACAAAGCTCTGCATACGTCAGGAGAGGAGAGCCTGCAGCATGTGCAGCAGATGCATTAACATGAGAGACTATTACAGCTCCAAAGGAGGAGCTACATTCGTCACGCCTGTGAACTAAGAAGGAATTTATACGGTGGGCCCTTACAGCTCCAAAGGATATGCTGTTTAAAAACCCATCATTTAAATGCTCCAAAATGCATGTTTACTGAAGAGATTGTGAGCCGTCAAAAGAAAAGGATTGGGAATTCTTTATTTTGGCGGGGAGAGGTTTCTGTTTTCCCAAACAGCTTTCTTCAAAACATGAAGGAATGCATGTCAACCTTAAGTATTGCACTGGTGAACAGCATCTAGGAAATTCAAAGTCAAGGCTGCCACTATGTCCTTGGTTGACCCTTTGGTGCCATGGGATTGCAAAGACTTCAGCTCAGTGTGATCTTGTATATCGTATGTGTCACAGTATTTATTAATGGGGTACTAATTTTGCCTGCATACAACTCTATTGCTTTATCAGGTGTGCATCTGGGATGAATCTGGCCCAAGACACAAGTTAATGCCAGATTTCTGCCCTTCATGTTGCAGTTTTGCCTTCTCGTTACCCTGTGTCATATTAGTAATGGTCTGCACTGACTGATTTAGAGCTTCTTTTATCATGTGACAGAGAAACAGAAATGATCAAAGAAACCACAAAGCAAGTGCTTACTAAGATGCCTGCTGCATCTGACCTACATTCCACCCATCTGTTACAAACCTGATTTATGGAAAAACTGAAATTAAAACTCTTCCTGGAAACCTAAACACTCATAACTTGGCCGTATTTCATCCATTTACATCCATTTTTGATACCTATCTGTCTTCTTACTAACTCAAGATGCTTACACTTAAGGCCTAGAATGATAATGTTCCTAATCCACAGCTGATTATCTTCTCTGAAGTTAGATACAAGAGATGTATAACAGCTTAGAAGTCAGGATAAGAGAATGGTGGAGCAGCACAAAATGGGAGAAATTACAGGCTTTGCTGTATGATTGCCAGCTAGGGGCCTTAGCAGGTCAGTAAGCAGTATGATTATTTATGCAGAGCAGATTTGCAAGGAACCACACATGTCTTCATGCTAATTTCAGTCAGAGCCATCTGATGCCCTGTTACGATAGAAAAAGGAGGGGAAGGAGCAAAAGTGCTAGAGAAAAGGGCCTCGGAAATGCAGCTCTAATAAATCCTGCTGCAGTATGCCATCTGTTCCAATGGGAAATCTATGCTGTCATAAATCTGAGTGTTGTGGCTAGGAAGACTGAGGGCATGCAACCCAAATTTGTAGATACTGTGTTGTGAAAACTACATAACAGAGCTAAGACATTAATTTGATGAAGTTGGATTATTTTCTGGTTGCAAATATTTCTTGAGAATGTTTTTCTTTCCATTAATCAATGAATTATTTAAGCTCTGTAGGTGACACGGTTTGTTGCAAACAGCTACCTCAAATATTTGACAAAAAAGTTGACGCGTATTCATTCACTGTGACTCATTACTGAGTATAGTAGTGTGTTTTCTTCTTCTTCTGGTGGGCAGAAATTTTACAATGGGAGGGGTCTGAAGAAATTGCTAGACCTTTGCCTTTCTCTTGGGGAAAAGCCAGGAGGGAAGCTGAAAATAAACAGGGGGAAGCTGAAAATAAACAGGACTAGAGGATCTGGGGAAAATGTGAACCTTTCCTGTTCGAGTCTTTCAAGTCCTACCTGACTGAAGAAAAGTAAGCAGCAATAAGATGTGACATGATTAATATTTTTTTATTATTAAACATTCATTGTTAACATATTGCGTATGAATCCCAGTCATTAACAAGGACTCCTTAAAGGTAGCAAAGAGAGACCAAAATGGGTCTCTGTTCTGTGGAATGTCTAATATCATCTCGTTTTCTATTTTTTTTAAATTATTCTCATGTGCAGAAAGTACCTGCTAAATGTTCCTTAGAACAGGGATAATCACATCACAAGCAGGCTAATTTGCTTGCTCTGTAACAGGGCTCTTTTGAAAGGTGTTTCTGTCTTTCTTCTGTGTCTAGCAATGTCCAATGAAACACAGACCAGTTCTAACACAAATACCAATAGATTGTCAGCTTAATATTTGCTTTTTGTCATTACCACCGGTGTACAGTTCAATCATGCAAATGAGGTGGAAAATTCTGATATCCTTGCAGGATTTCAGAAAAAAGGTAACCTATTTTTAACATAACAGCCACTATTCAGAAAATGTTGTAGCCTATCTAGAACGGGAACAGGAACTAATGCATACAGAACATGCAGCTACTTTTGTAATTATAAGTGTGCAAATTTCCAAAGCTCCCTTTAAAAAAAGGCCTTCCCTTTCATGTTGGATCAGTTTTCATGGTTTGCAGACCCACAGTTTGAAAAATCCCTTATTTTGCCATGTAGAAAACTTCTTTGGACTTTTTATATATTTATATGGTTTAGCTGGGACAGGAAATAGAATCGATAACCCTATTAAAATCAAGCCACATCCCTAAGCCAGCAAGACTTGAAAAAAAATGTGCAGACAAATGGCAAGCTCAGACATTTATAGCTAGCAAGGGAAAGTAATAATATATTATACATCTCTTAAAATGCAGATGATTGTGTGTAAATGTTTGTGTATAAAAAATCCACTGGTTCATTGACACAGGATAAAAATCCACTAGTTCATTGACATAGGATAAATTCAAAACAAGAACTGTTGGAGGTTTAAATCACGTTCTTTACAAACTGATACCAGCAAATTTTCTTTTTCAAAGGACCATATGGCTTGAGAAGTCAATATGCTTTCTAGACTATCCTTATGACTAATGTGCAAGATAGCAGACTGTGAGGGTTATGACAGAAGCGGATGATCCTCACACACAATGGCGTTTTTGCTACTTGATCAAATCCCTGAATGACTTTTCTATTCACTAACCACAACTTTTGTGTTTATGTATCACAGGAACACAGTATCATTGCATTTTGCTTGCAGGAATGCTCCTGGAACACAGATGTCTTCTCCTCCAGGAGGTTCCAGGAGCTGGTCACCTAGAGAAACGTGGAAGTGTGAGACTGTATGTCCAGCCGGACTGTGGCCTATGCACATTGTGGAACTGTGATTTGCCTGTGGCTCTGAATACTGAAACTTCCTTGTAAAGGTGTAGTGATAAATAAAAAAGTGGGTTTACTCAGTATTGATGTCCATGAGAAGCAGATAAACTGTATATTGTCCAAACTAGATGTGGGATAAGCTTTCACTATTTACCCTCCCCACATCTTTTGCTATCAGGTAGAAGAAAGGGGAGAACCCTGTGAGCAGTGACAGAATGGTAGAAAAGGAAGGTTCAGCAACGTTTAGAGGGATGAGGGCTGCAGCAGCAGGGACATGCTGTGGAAAGCCTTTTGTGATGTTCTGCTGTGATAATCATTTGAATTTACCATCTCCTTTGAAATGTCTTTGTCAAGTGAACAACCCGCAACAGCCCCATGAAGTAGTTAAAACATAGCAAATTGAAAATAGACACTTATTTCCTGGTAGAAATATGTTAGCATGGTCTCACTAATACTGAGCAGGAGGCTTTGGCAAGCACACACTGAGCTGTAAGAGAAGTGGTCCAAGTTTTCTCTTCATTCTGCAGGATCCATGAGCTAGAAGAATAAGGTCTGCCTTGCTGAAGTGAAAGAAAAAACACACACCCAGTACCAGACTACCAGTACACATAGATCAGTGTAAAAATCACAGTAGAGCCATAATAATATACAATTCCTGACAACATTCACCTAGATATTTTACCTGAAGAGATGAGGGAAATTTAAGAGATATATAAAAGTGTCTTCTGGAAACTTTATGGTAGGCCTTCACTATTAAAAAGTAAGCTTTCTCCAGCAGTTAAATAACTGCATTGTCATACTGTCCTCTAAAATCTGAATTCGGAGAGGATGATAGCCACTGAGGAGATAATGTTTTTATTTATTATGTGTATTGCACAAGAAAGACAGAAACAGAAAATAAAGAATTCTTCCCAGTTCCTTCAAAAGAAATGTATGCATCTATTTCAGTTTTGAAATTCTGAGCTCAGTTTACTGAATGAATGGAGGCATTTACCTGCAGCCCTGACCCAGGAGTCTAAGGTCTAAAGTGCACTCAGTCTTCTAAGTCTTTGTGTTTAATATGAAGGCAGTCTGGGATCTCACTTCTGACAAGCCACTAAATAGGAAGCCTAACTACCAGACATATAGTTCTGCATTCTGTATAACTGAACATTGCCTTGCAGGGCACCTAAGTCCTTTGTTGTATCTAGACTTACCCAGTATCATAGAGGACATTAGTGGTATCACAAGGAATTGAATTCAGCTGTCCTGAGTCCTAAGCTAATATCTTAACATTTCTCATAACCTTTTTCTCATAACAGAACTGTAATGGCAATCATACAGAAAAGGAATAGACAGACTACTGTTTGTAGGGTTATACTACATTACCCACCCTACCTGAACAGCAGGCTTAGGTTCATAGTTTGAAGTCATTATTTGTATTATGGGACTTGCTTGCTAGAAAATTATTTCACTCAGTCAAAAACTGGAGATTGTAATTTGTTAAAGTGTGATGAGACATGACTGTGAGTGTCCATGGTATATCTAAGGAATCATTTTGGTATTCAAATAATGCAGTCTGGGGACATTATTGAAGGCTAAGTGATCTATTTCTACCAGGCAAAAAATGTAATATTGCCTGGAAACACTCTGCCTACTGTCTTATTGCTATTATACAACAGAAATTGTGAAAAAAGGGGAAAAAATCAGATTTGTTGAGAGTCATTGCTACAGGTTGACACCAGAAAAGTTATTCATGAAGCTCTCTCTGTGTCTGTATGATACCCAAATATATGGTACTTCAAAGTGTTAATCTCTGCGTAAGTAGTTATAGTTAGTAGCTGTCCTATATTCCTAACAGAACATCTTTATTTCCAAAGTATTCTACTCCTTAATAGAATTATGTTTTTCCAGCTGTTCTGTTGATGGTTTTCATGTTCTTATGCTGATACAGGCCTGTTTTTTCCCTTATCCCTACTGCATCCATAGTCAAAGTTGAAAGTCTGTCCACATTCCTTCTTAACATGTTGTACAGAATTTAGTCTACAACATCTATAAAGAAGGTCAAAAGGAGATTGCTATATCTGACTCAGGGAGGAAAGAGTGAATCAGCAATGCAAACAAAAAAAATCTGGATTATGGGGAAGAGAGACCGACCTTTAGACATAGCAACTGTAGCATGTAATCATCATAAAACTGTCCACCAAAAACATGTCCTCTTTATTAAAAATGTGTACTGTATGTTTATACTAGAGGCACTAAGGGAAAAGCAGGAGTGAGATAATGAGGTAGGTAACTTGAGATAACTCTTTTTTTTTTTCAGGAAATGAATTGGGGATGATTGATATACTATTTTTCCATTTAGATTTATTAGTCAACGCTGAACTCATTGACCAGAACAGGTTCACACAGGATTGTGCAATTTTTCTTTTGATAGCCAACTCTACAAGTGATGGAAAAGCCAAACATTCAGACTGCAAACAGTCAGAAATTTGTTACTGAAATTGTCTTCTGTTAGACAATACTGTTAGATAGGAATATTGGAAGATTTATGAAAATACAATGATTTGTTCTGACAATCTCAAATCAAAATGAAACAAACTTTTTTCTTTCATTTGAAATACATTGTTGCTGAAATAAAACTGGCTTACCTGGACCAGTTTTAGTTGGGGGTCTACACAAAATAAAAAATACTACATTTGTCACATAACAAGTCCAGATTCCAAATAGAGCTGCTTTGGGGGTTGATCATTTCTGAGACTTTATTTTCGGAGTATACATTTTGACAATAAATCTCAGAATTAAAGTTTTAAAATCCTGGGTATTGTGATAAATGATTAAAGGCTTGAAAATGTGAACTTTATGTTTAAAATGAAAATTTCTCTCTATATAGTAATGAAAATAGCTCTGTAGCTATCAAGTTAGACCTTGAAGGACAAACTTGTGACTCTTTAGACTTTTACAGAGAATCAGTGATATATGGAGCTGAGGACCTTTTCAGTGCAGACACACCTGAGATCGTTCCATGGCACTAAAAGCAACATGCAGAGTGCCCTTTGAACTTTCTCCATACAAACCATTTAAGATCTGAGAGCAGCGTGAGGACAAACAAGGAGTAAGGTCTGAAAATTTTAGGCATTGCACAGACTCTTACTAGGAAATGTGTCTTGCCATAAGGAGTCTGCAATGAAAATAGACAAGAGAGGCAGGGAATGACAGAAAGAGATGGTACTAAAGAAGTGATTTGTCTAAAAGAACAGTTGCAGTATAGCATCTGACTCCCCTCACTTCATAAGTTCAAGCCTCAAGTGTTTTGTCCATTTTATAGGCACACTAACTTTATTTACCCAAAACACAATTCTGATACTTAAATTAAAAATAATATGGAAACATGATGTTGTTAGGTTTCCAGTGAGGTCAAACAAGCTTTAAATGGTTTACATCTGAAATCTCTTTTCTTTTACCCAATAAGCAAATCGCATTGTTTACAGACTCTTGCACTCCAAATACCACTGGAGCATCTGGATTCTCCCTGCTTGTGGGTGACTGTAATGATCCACATAAAGAGGTAAGTATCCTGTAACCTGGAAAGTTGTGTTCTTGAAAGACACATCATTTGTTCATTTGGGCACTGTTTTATTTGTCAGAGTACCAGGGGGAGTGGAGACACTTGGGCCTTCTAATAAAAAAGAGAGTGTGTAGCTAGCACACTGGACTAAGACAGCTTGTATCCTCTTTCTACCAAGGTGCAATGTCGGATGCTTTCAGGAAAGGTGTCAGTCCTCTCCTAATGCATAATCATTTTAGTCTATTCTGTTGTATCTACCAGTCCTGAATCTCATCTTAATGGCTGCTTGAGAGATCTGTGGTCTACTACATTATAGGGCATTCTTTGAGATGTTCATTCCTCTTCTTGTATTCTCGATGCGCTTTGGGGAATAACAGATGCAGCTGACTGGCAGGCAAATTTTTTACCTCCTTTAGTCTCCTTCCCCTCCCACAAGAACTGCTGGGAAGATACCTATTATCTCAGACAGCAAACACACATGCTCTTCTATACCCACACCAGGGATGAAAAGATGGCCAACTGATTGAGATGGAGAGGAAATGTAAGGGCAACCCAGGAGTCCGAACATAAACTGTCCTTTTTTTGGTTGGTTCCTTGGCAGAGACAAGAAACTGGCTGGGAAGGAGCTAGGTTATATCTTAGCACTATGAACTATCTGATCACTGTAACCTCTCTGATGTATGTTTACAATGCACACTGGAAAGCTGCTGTCAGTGATTGAATCCATAGGTCCAGTGCAAAGGGATTATTTCTGAATTACTGGCTCAAGTTCTGGAAACAAATACTTTATCCTGAACTTATCTCCCCTGCTTAGTCTCTTGCCTCTGTTATGCACTTAAGTTGCAAACTCCTGACAAGGAACACCTCCTAGAAAAAGCTTGTACAGTGCCCAACATACTCAGGCCTTGCTCCTGGTTAATAAATAAATATCCAACACTATGAACATTATCCTAATTCAAAGAGAAGTATTAAATGTTGGCTTGTTCACATTTTCAAGCATTTTGCAATCCTTAAGGAGAGATATCAGAAAATATTATTGCTATATGATTATTTTTTCCTAATACTCTAAGCTTCCAAGTCATTTAAAAGTGCTAGAGAACACTGTGGGTAGGTCTAGAGCAATGCCAACAGCACAGGAGAAAGAAGCACATAGTCCAATCACTATTAAACAAGCACTTCAGGTTCTTAATAGTGCAAAATAAAAAGCTGGAGGCATGATGCTTGAGGTGAGAAGGCTACTGAAGGCATCCTTGGGGACGATCTTTTGTGTTCTCCCAGGAAACAAAAGACTTCCAGAGAAAAGAAACAAAAGACCTGAACAGCAGGAATATTTTGGGACTGCAGCCAGGGAAAAGAGTCAGTAACAAAGACTGGTAATTTTGCATGAATTGCTGTTTTGTGTTGTTGAGCACCAGGACACAGCTGGTGTACTGGTGAACCTGAGGATTTGTATTAACTGTATTGAAATGATAATGAAGTTTTTATTTTATGATTGCAGATGTTGGTGGATTATTGTTATTAAGCTTATTAGTTTAATAGTACAAATATGAGTTTCTGTTTGCTTACAGTCTTATTCGTTGTAGCTTTGTGAAATTAAATTTAGATGGCTATTAAATAATTCAAAATAACATAAAAGGTCAATTGAGGAGGTAAAAGCACAAAGGTAAAGGTAAAATAGTATGTAGAATTCAGATTCTTCAGAATTTGAATGAACTCACTGCCTTTGGTTACACTCTAGTCATACACTTAGTCACTTTGGTGATCCAAGATAGAGCAGAAGCAAGGGAGAGATCTGGGGTTATTTTATGAATCATTGAAAGAACAAGCAGTGCTGTTTTGCAAATTGTTTTCTCACTTTGCCTCATAACTTGGGCCATCTAGACTTCTAGGCACTTAATGTGAAGGACCTCAAAACTGCCCTGTTTTCAGAGAAGAGGTTCTTGGTGTTTTCAGAGATCGAGGCTTTGTCTGAATATCTCAGCTGAACACCCAATATACTAACCCCATTTGTAAATATAAGCTTAGCAAATGAGACAGGTATTTTTCAATCTATTCAGTACAGCAACCAAGTTTTTTTTTAACACACAAAGCATAAAATTAATGTATTAGAGCATTTGATTTGTTATGTACAGTTTGGGTATATAACAGATACGTTAAGACAGTTTACTGCCCTTATGAACTTGCAATCTCTATAACGGGCAAAAGACTAAGGAAAAAGGATTACTTTTCCTGTCAAAAGCTCATGAAGGTATAATTTAACTTATTTTGGTCAGAAAAGTTTGTCCTATTGATCTAAATATATATTGCACTCACACAGAAACTGAACAAGAGGAATAGAACACTAAAATGTGCACATCTGAAAACATGATTGCATTGTGACCAGACACTCATTACTGGTTTTATTATTATTGTTTTTTAATCTTACTGGAGCTCAACTTCAAAATGAACAGAGCTATCTTACTGGTGGTAAGTAAGATAAAAATGACCCTAAGCTGTCCAAAGAGCTCCACTGCTTTGGCTGACCTGAGGGCACAAGAGCTAGCATAGCTTAGAGGAGCATGGAGCCTGACACAGGGGGATTCATGCTTAAGAAAGCTAACAGTGTCTTTTCTCCAAGCTATTAAAGGCCACAAAAAATTGCTTTGGGCCTCTGCTGATAGAACGGGATCTTGAGAGGGGGCAGTTTAGGGTTTTTCCAACAGAGCCCAGTTGTCTCTTCTCCTTAAGCAATGGGATTTTTTCAGACAGTACTGCCAAGTCTCAACTTACAATTTTTGAGCTTTAGTTTTTGAATATACCTCTCTAGGCTTTGGTAAGCAGCCTCTGGCAGCCAACAAGTTCATGACATGACACGACATGAGTGGGGAGTCCGAAGACAGCCATGCTGCAAATAGAGTGAGCGCTGCTCTCTCATATATGAAAATCTAGCACAGGAGTCCTAAAATGCATTAAGAGTAAAAAAAATTGCAGATAGATTATTCTGGCCAACTAGTCTGGTTACAGGCATTTGGGCATACACTGTGACTGATCAAGTGTCTGCTGAAGCCCCTGCAGCACTGGCTAAGACACAACTTTCAGACAATGTATAACTGTCATCATGTGCTTCTCCCTCTACTCATGAGCATGATCGGCCATCTCAGCTACAAAACCACGCTAACTGATATCTCCTAGAGAGTACCAATATTGACATTATCTCTCTGAGCTGTGAGTCAGGCCTATTCTTTCAAAAGGAGGAGTAAACTACTGGATTTGCATATTGTTTTGAAGACCTTGAGGAAGAACTTTAAAATCCTGTCTGGGCACATGCATGTTTTGAGACATATAAACAAAACAGCCATTAAAAAACAGTCCTTGGAAATCATAAAACAAATATTTTCCATTTACATTTAACTCCAGTAATTGCAGGATTTTTCAGATGTTCTTTGCACACCACCCTCTCATGCAGAAACTCCATAATGATAAAACTCTATCATGATAAATGATAATGATAAAACTCTAGAAAAAAAGTCTGATTAGATCCAAGTTTTACAATTCTTAATGTTCCTACAATGTTGTTAGTCATTCTTTTTGTTCACTTTGCAAAGAAAAGATGTCACCCAAAAAAGTGAATGGAAAAGGTAAGTTGAAAGGTGATAGCTGTAAGGTACAGAGAAAAGCTGGTGAAACTCTGGTTTCTTTATATAAATCTCAGTCATAGCAGATCCATTTCCATTATGAGAGGCTTTATGTGTGTTGTGCATGTGTGTGTGTGTGTGGTTACGTGTATACACACTATCTATGTGCATTTATACAGAGTCACACTCTCAAACTCTCAGCTGTTCATATAGATGTTGTAGTACAGTTTGATACTTGAAGGCAGTCAGAATAAAATAATAATCTCCCAGAACAGCCTAGGCTGTGACAGGGTAAGCTCTCATACTATACTGCCAACAAGCCTCCTGGGCCGAGAAGTCCGTTCCTTTCTTGTCCTCTTGGCTGAGCCTGCCTATAGACATACCAACAAGCATTAAGAGTTATAGTGCTTTCTGTTATGACACCTGACTCATCAAGGTACTAAACTCACCAAGGTACTAAACCACCTGCTTGATTTCAAGCATGGGAAATATTTCATTGTTTATGTCCATTCTCAACTTCCATAACTGAATAGGCATTAGATTAGTCACAAAATGTAACTGGCAGCACTACTTGATTTCACACAGACAACCAAATGGTAACAGCATATAATCACTGCTCTTCCAGCCTCTATCTGAACTGGTGTTTTGGAGCACATAGGCAAAGAAGCAATTTCTGTAAATTCTGGATTCTCAGATTTTTTTATATGTTCATTTTAACTCGGGTAAAATTTCTGCTGCCCATATGTGCAGACAGTTCCAATTGCTTTATAAAAGATTATAATATTTACAAATATCGAAAGGCAGTGTTTGATCACTGGTATTTTCCATCTCTTCAACATCAGCAATGTTCGAATCCACACTGTTATGGTTTGTTTGCAGTGGAACAATATTTGTTCATATCTTTCGCAGAAAGAGTACCAAAGCTTACGGCAGGTCACCATAGCTCTAGGTCAAAACCTAACAGCAAAGTATTATAATGCGGATGAGAAAGTAATGTTAAAAAGGGAATAGAAATGGGAATGACCACTTCCTTCAAAGTAAAGAAAGCTACATAAAAATTATCTGACTTTTCAAAAATATTCAAAACCTGCATCTTCCCCTGAAGGATCTAGCTGTCAAGAGGCAAGTTTGAAAAAGTTTGTATCAGTTTACTTCTTTCACATGACACAGTATTGAGCAGTAGTGCAATGCTTAAAATGGTATCACAATCAACAAGAGCAGCTTATACTCCCTAGACTCTGTAGAAGGCAAAGGTCAGAAAATCTGCAAGAAGAACTATAAGTAAAACTGAAGTACTTCTATTCAGTGCTTAAGGTGATCCTGTATTTATATCAACAGAGTACTGTTGATTTAGTATGATTATGCTGATGCATAATTTAGCTGATGTTAGCTTGGAGCCAAAAGTGCCTTATGATTTCAATGCATTATCAGGGATACTGAAATAGGTTCAGATACTAAACAGTTCTGAAAGATCAAGTTATATTTGTTCATTTTGGATGCCCAGATAGACATTCAGGAAAAATCTGATGCCTGCTTTCAAAAGCTGAGCTTACACGACTAGAAACAACATGTGTCTGCCTTATATCGAGCCCATGCACAGGTTCTCTGGCACCATTTAAAATTATACTGAAAAGATAAAAAATTTAAACCCTAAAAATCGGTCCAAATAAAACCTTGACATACATATGTAGCTATTTCTCTAGTCGACTGTTTTGGTTACAGAGGCTAGAACAAAAGCATGAATCTGAGAAGCAAGAAATATGTAGATTTCTTCCTATTAAACTATTATATTCAAAGATGGTTCTAAAAAGAGATCAACTTGCCTGGATACATTCTTGACTTGGGCACATGCCCAATAATAATTGAACAACAAAAGGACCTGCACAAGAAAATAACCTTCCTGAACCAATCTCTGAAAGCAGAACTTTCACAGCTTCACGCTGTGCCACAGAAATCCAGAGACTACCCCTCAATTATACCTGAATAAATGGTTCTGCTCTACCTTTACTATTAGATACAACCTCTGCTCAGTAAAAGGCTTTTGTTAGATTTTCTGAGTGGTTGCTTCTGACAGATTTCACTGCATAATTAGCAGTATTATCTTGCATAACAGAGATGGTGTATACTGTACTGTCCATTATCACCTATTCATTGCCCTTAGAAGACCTGCTTGAACTTTTCAGATTGATGTTACAGCATTGCCTGATTTGTACTAATTACACTGGAATACTTTGCTTTAGTAACATTGCAAGAAGTAATTCAGTAAATTCCAGCTCATTGTAATTTCTGAATAACGTAGTTCGGGGGTCACTAGGCTTTAAGCCTTTTTTAATATGTACATAAAGCAGATTAAGGCTCCCATCCTGAAAAAAAAATCAAGATTAAGCTTATCTTGGAAGAGAGAAATATTGTACATTCAGACACTTGCACGAGAATGTTCTATTTCTCACATCACTAATAAACGTACCAAAATAATACACATTAATTATTTTTGAAGATGCTTTAATCATAATCTTAAGCAGATACTATACCAGAAAATTACTGAATAGCAACATCAACAGTCCAACAAGAATTGCAAAAGAAGAGATTTTCAGAATTGTTCTCTCCTAAGCTAGGATAAAAAAACAAACAAACAAAAAAACCCACTACTTTTAAAAAATGAGCCCAGAAAATCTGCAGTTTACAGTGTTTTTCAAGACCTAGGGTTCCTCAGAACAGTAGCCAGCTGAACAAGGTATTGCAGTACCCTGAGACCCCAAGAAGGTCCGCATCAACCCTTTCTCGCTTTCTGCCAGGAATTTCACACTGGATATGAGATGCATTCCTAACAAACTTTTTCTCAAAAGAAATGCATTTTCTGGAAATGTCTTCATTTTGATAAATTAGTATTTTCCAGTATAAAAAACATTCTATCCAGCTCTCTGCAGTTCAGCAAGGAAGATCCCGAGTTATTTAGGATGGCTTACTAGCCTTCGAGCACACTGGCATAAAAACAAACCACACAGGTGGCCATCATGTCAACATGGCACCAGATAGGTATTCCTCAGGCCAAACTTCAGCTAGCAGTTTAGCTGAAGTCACCATGACTTCTAATCTTTCTTCTGAAGAATCATGTTCAGCTGGAGAAATAGAGAAGTGAATACTCTATCCAATCCTCAATAATGTGAAAGTGACCTTGCTGTTTGATTTTTAATTCCCAAGTTTTTGTACAATGATCTTCATGCCACCAATATGTTTTGAAGAATTTTAATTTATTTACAGATATCCTACACATTTACTCATATTGTTGGTATTTCTCCCAGAGATGACTTTGGCATAGAGGTACTGGATGTGGTTGAATTTGTCCTCTTTTCTTTGAGCAAATTCCAATGCTTGAGTTTATTTAGCTGATAACAGACTGAGCATGTGCGGATATTCCTGTCTTCTATTAGTAGAGATACTACTTCTGGTGTTGTGCAACTTAAGAGTGCTACATCGAAATCTGGTTATGTAAAAGATACACAAAGAGGAGAAAAGAAAAAATGCATTTTTTTAATTTACTGCAGGAATTGCTACTGACCTTGAGAAACCCCTAAGACATATGAATTCATGAGAAGTCATTTCTACTTTCTGCTTACCCTATGTTAGAACACTATGAGGAAGTCAACATGCACTAACATTTAATACACAATTTGTGAACTATTAACAATTTAGGATTATTCAGTATAAATACATTTCATATCAAAGTAATTAGTGCTTTTTTTTCAGATTTTGGCAGTATTTGTTCTTCACTGTACACTGACTGTAAGTTGATTGACAATTTCAAACTAAATATCAGTAGCCCAAAATAATGTACTCCTACTCCCAGCTTGTGCTTGAATATTCAAATCTGCAGATGTAGGAGTAAAATAGAAGACACAGAACTGAAAAAAATAAAATAAAATCTCACTGAGATTCCAGATGTAGGATGTTTGACATTGGCTCACCTCAATAAACACTCACTTCTTAGAAAACTGGCCACTGCTATCATCCCCATAGGAAAGTGTCAAATTTAAGATCCTAATCTTGCAAATATTTGTTTAATAAGAATTCCCATAGAATGGACCAATGAACTACTGAGGTGATAAAGCTTTTCTCACCCATTACAGCATTACTGCAGTAAATCTTAAATGTACATTTTGACAAGATTATTAACAACAAAAAGTTTTGATTTTTAAAATCAGACAACTCAGTGAGGCTGGTTTTTTCAGTGTGAGCTTTGGGCCAGATCTGTATCAGCAAGCTACATACCTCCACATGCCTGAATGGCTGTAACCACAAGGTTTAGGCTATGTTAGTATGTTAGTATTATGCTCTGTTTATATGTACAAAATGAGTTTAAGGATCTATTAACTTACTTGAATAAACAAACAATTTGCTTGCAAAACATTTCAGCATCTGGTTTTACAGATGGAATTGATTATTCAGTTTCACTACAGCATTACTGCTATGAATGCAAAAAGCAAAATCCACTTCGAAATGAATACAATTCCCAGTTATATCTTAAAAGTCTTACGCTGTTTTCTTACCACAGAAGAGTCTGTGATGCTTACTGCTTCTGTTCTGTAAAATGGAGGCTACTTAGCATGAGAAAAGAAATGTTCCCCCACCCTCTATATGCAGTCAAGGCTGATACTTGGAGAAAAGGCTTAACAGACTTAAATTTAGTTGTTCATGCAAGTGGGGCATTAGTCAAATGTTATAGCCTCCCCCACAGAAAATTAACTAACAGATATTCACATATTCAGGCTGTTAGGTTTCACAGAAGAATGCAGAAATATTACCAAGTGGCTTTAGATTGAACTTCTGCAAACTCCATGGTCAGGCATCAAATATGGATTTTTTGGGTCATTCCAGTCCTTAATTAATGACCTTTCCAGGCAATAAATGCTACTCTGTAAAGGAAGGATAGGATTCATGAAGTATAGTGAAGTTGCCGTGGTTTGTTTCTCTGAATCATTTTAATCATTTTATAGAGACTAATAAGGCAATGTGAGCCCCATAAGAATAATTTCCATCATTTTTTTCAGTCCCATAAATTATTGCATGTTTATGATTAATCCCTTCATCAGGAAGAAAAAGGATGAAAATATTGTCCTGAAACATACTCTAAGATTTACTGGTTTCTTTGATGTATCAGTATGTGAGTAGAATAAGAATAGTTTTACACAGAAATAAAAATGCCAAACTGCTTTTATTTCCTTCCTTCCCACCTCCATCCTTCATTCTAGGTGAAGGATGAGTGAATATTCAGTATATAGAGAACAAACAAATTGCAGGTCAGATGCTGAGCATATCTAGGCTGGCATATGCCAGGAGAATTGAAGGAGTTACTCCAGTTCACACTACCTATGAGTCTGTCTCACAAGTAGAACTATCCAAACGATCGATTTCTCTGGATGAGTGGCAGAACAGAAAGCAAACACACCTGTGAAAAGGGCTAAATATATTTTCTGACTTAAGAGAAAAAAAACATGTAAAAACTTAGTGAATGGAAAAGAAAGCTGTTCCAGGATAGGAGGGTTAGTTTATTTCGAGGCATCTTTAATGTACAACTAAACAAAATTTGGACACCAAGCTAGAATTACAAAGGAATAAATCTGAGACTCAGATGAATAGGGAGGAGGTGCACCTTTGATGTTTTGATTACCCATCCTCTAAAGCCATGGTGAGAACTTAACAAGCAAGCAGGAAGCAGCTAGTATTCACTGGCCTAAATATCAGAAAGCCACATTTTCTGGCTTACCTTATGCAAACCAAGCAGCTCTTCTCTTTGAAAACAAAGCTACTAGTGTTTTCTTGCTGCATAGGTATGCCATGATTTGGGTGACAGAAGTATGGGTATTTTGGTTAGAAAAATGGCAGAACAGTTGGATTGATTTTTCTCAGGAAAAGTTACGGGAAATAAGGAGATCTAATAAAAAAGTAATGGTGTTGCCATAGAAAACACCAATCTGATAGAAAGCTAAGCATGAGTCACAACATGCCACAGAGTATGTGTTATGTTTGTAGTCAAAGAAATGCATTCCAGCCCTTGCAGGCACACTTAGGGTCATTTTAAATTTTATTTCAGGTCCTGATCTCAGTGGTAGAAGAGGCAGCCAAAAGCTCAAGGCAGGCTGCAAAACCTGCCCCAGAAGCAGGTAAGTGCTAGGGCAGTTAGTACAAGCTGCCATGACCGTGTTGCTAGCAGGTCCCAAATTAGCCAGCTTAAAGCTAGCTCAGTTGTTTGACAACAATGTAAACGTAACCACAGTGTCTGAAAAGGTTAATGCAGCTGTGGCTTGAAAAGATCAGACCACAAAACAGGCCCTCTCTGGTGTAAGTAGTTGTATATTTTACTCAGCTGTAGGCTCTTCCTAATGATAGGCAAGAGGAAGCTTACAAAAGGCCAAAAAAAGATCAACTGGGGAACTGACCAATTAGGAAGGATTAAAGTCCTGATACTGCAAATTCTTCCCAGGACATGCGAGAGGAAGTTCAATCTGTTTACATCTTTGAGTTTCCATAAGAAGTAGTTCCTAGGCACATAAGTTAGCATGTATCTTTGCCAGGATTCTGTATATCAGTGTCCCTGGGATAAATGATGAGACCATGCCAAGACAAATGATCAATAGATGGTCCACGGTTTGCACCAGTCACAAGAATGAAAAGGACGCATTATGCAGAATTTGGATGCAATAGCTATTGCAATGCCACAACACAAATGTGTGTTCCAAGCCCCACAGCAGGTCTGGGGCAGTATGATCTGCAAGGAAAAATAGCTGGGGAATGTGTGCTATCCTACAGTGTTAAGATCACTCTTAGTCTGAAAATCCCGTTCCTTTATTCTGAAGGTGAAAAAGTTAAAAAAAAAAAAAAAAGTCCAGAATGATGAGCTATAAGAAGAGAACACGCATGTCTCAGGAAAGATCAACTTATGTACAGGAAGAACAAAGACCCATGGAGGCTTACATGCCTAACTTTAATAAACAGGCACATACTCAGTCCTCCGAGTCAATCTAGACTTGTCAGTGTACTTGAATTCTTTGGTTAGAGTTTGTATCAGCTATTTTGGAATACATGACATAGTGAGTTTGAAAATTAACACTAAAACACTCAGCTAGCTTTTTTTCAATCATAAATCTCCAGGAAGTGTGACCAGATTTCTTGAAATAAACATAATTCATCATTATTACATGGACAAGTTGATTTTTAATAAATTTGTTAATTCATTTCCATGAGTCTAATGTGCTGAAAGATGGTATGTCTCTTCTTTATTTCACAGAACAGGGGTCATCATCCAATCACCGGTACATCCCACATATGGTTAAATAAGACCACCACGGATCTTTCTTCTATAATTATAATGCAAGGTAACTATGGTAACGATAGTTGGCAAATCTTGTCTTTTAAATGGCTTCTGTTGCATAGGTTTTTATATCTTCTTCCTCCTCCCCCTTCCCACACACATTTTCTTATTATTATAAAAAGTAGATAAGGGTAACTATTATGGGATGCATGGATTCCTATCCTCAGTAGTACTGAAGATCATCACTTCATCAAGATCATCAAATGCATTTATCCCAACATCAGCCTAGAATACCTTCATATACTATGTTCTCAAAGCTCATACAACTAAAGATTTCTGCTCCCTCATGAACTTATTACATCAATTCAGGTTCCATTTTTTTACTGTCCTGCCTGAAGTCTAATGCTCCCCAAAAGCATTACTGAGCAGAATCAGCCTCAAACAAGGTTAAAGTCATGACATTTCATGCATATTTGGCTCCTCCATCTTAGATTTAAAATACATAGAGATATCCTTCTTTATACTGCATACAGTTACTTGCACTCATACTCTGAGTTAATAATAATCTAAAGGAAGGCTACTCAATTTCAGCAGAGAGTGTTGTTATTTACTATTATTTTGACCTAAATGGAAGAATGTGGTAGAAAGCTGGTTGACTCAAAGGCTCATGTTGCTTGTGAGCTGATTGGCCGTAGCTCTCCTCTCAATGCCTTTTTTCATTCACCCACCTTTGATTTTTGGCAGATTCTGAATAACCTGTTCATTACAACACTGGTGATGTGATCATAGGAGCTCTGGCGCTACCTGTTTTATAAGAACAAAACAGTACTTTGTTCCTCTGAATAGTTTAAGATGCATTGCATTTCTTATATCCATCAAGACACGTCATTTTAATCATGAACCAGACGGCAAACTATGTTTAAAAACTGTGTTTAAAAACTTGGGCTGCACACGATTTGCAGCCAAAAGTACAAAAATTCAAGGACAGAGTTAAAGGGCTTTCTCTAAGAAAAGATGCATTGATCTAATTATAAAACGTAATGTTATCAGTTATCACCACAATGTTATCCATTCCTTGGCTGTTGGAAGAGTAAGGTTTAAAAACAGACAAAAATGAAGCTAGAGTTGCAGTATCCAAAGAGATATGGCAAAAGTTAGGTATGAAATTTGATCTGCTAAACTATTTTTATATTTGGGCTTTAAAAGTAGCTTAAATTGCAGCGATAAAATTCTAATGGGTTAAAAAATTGAAGTCTATGGGCTAAATTCAGCTCTGATATAAATCTAGAGTAATTCAACTGTAAGTAGTGGTGGTGTTCCAGATTTACACCAGCGTAACTGAGACCAGAATCAGCATCATTTATTAAACTGTAGAGGCCGTGTTCGTCTCTCAGTATGTTTATTTAAGTCTCATTAGCTACTGAGAGGGAACTGTATACTTAATGGCCTGCAAAGGATAGCAGGAATAAGAGCAGGGGAGGCAAAGGGATTTTCAGGGCTGAAGAAATGCAAGTTGTTCCCCAGGTATGAAAAGTCATTTTAACTATTCTCCCTCTCTTAATTTTCTTATTACTCATAGAGCCATAGAAAAGTAGCAATGACCATACACAGGAGGATCATAAAGTAGTGACAATTAAACCTACATAAACCCTTCTACTGCTTTGAAGTGCAGCTAGAGAGTTCTGTCTTCCTTTTAAAGGACACTGCCAGAGAGCTGCATAGGCTTTCGAGAGGAGGCTGGTATCTTCTCCTACCTGTTTCTGATTTTTCCATCCAGGACACGTGATTGCGTACACGTATTTAAGATCAAGGTCTCTGGGGAACAGGAATTTAGGAGCTGCCAAACGGGCTCCATATTCCTGGATCATGCCACTATTATCATGGCTCTTAAAACAAAAACACATAAAAGCTATCTGATATCTGTTGCTTCAAATGAAGATACAAATAGAGCTACAGTAAAAAGTTATGAGGTAACTCAGTCCCTCCAGGAATACTTGCTTTCTATATGGAAGTGTAAAATGTACGTAAATGTAAATGTAAAATTAATGAGCCTACATGGCTAAAGAAAGTCTCCAACTCTTTATCATGAAAAGCACTGCATAGCAAGCCCAGAGGTTCTGATTTTGCAAAGCACATACAGTGAGACCTGAATTCTTGTATTTGTAATATAGGTCTCCATACACTGAAAGTCACTCTCTCTGGGCTTGTTATATTCACATTTTTTCTAACACAGACTGGCACTAAACTCTGGAGGGGGAAGCTTTAGACACTTTTTTTTTTCTTGATCCTGAGCTCATTTAGACATTAGTCTAACATAAATGAGGTAACAAAAAGATCTCCAGATGCTGTTACAGAAGATACTTCAGCCCTGCTCTTTCTCTTGCACCAACCAAGAGATCACTCTGTGCTGGAAGATCATGAAGAAGTCTCTGTGGACTAAATTTTTGTATCTGAGATTCCATGTACCACTGGAACCAAAATAACAAGTTAATTCTTTATCCGTTTATCATAAGCAATAGATGTGACTTGGGAACACAGTTTTCCTTCCTTGGCATAGAGATTCCTTTCTCCTTCCTACTACTGGCCATTCAAGCTGAGAAGAGCCATATTCTATTTTATTCCAAGTAATAACTTGCACAGCCACACTGAGGATTTAGTATATATTCCTTGTGCACCCATAACTCCTTATGCACAAAGATTTTATGTTGCCATGGAAGCAAAAATGAAGTCTTAAAGTTGTAAATTCTTTAAGGAGGACATTTTACTTTATTCTTGATATAAGCACCAAAAAACAAAGCTGGTCCTCCTTTAAGCCAGTCTTAATGGTAAAAAAATCTCCTAACAAAGAAAACTCTGGGTGCTAGGTACGCTACGTGTTTTAACTCTTTTCTTCTCTCCCCTTCCACCCCCTTTTCCTGAGCAGTCAAGGCCTCTTGACAAGTGGTGGAAGAGCTAAATTTCGAATTGTCTTCTAGCAAGACCCAGTGAGCAAAGGAGTCCTTAAAAAGCCATCCTAATTGGCCTAACTCAAGACAGCTTTGATCTGTTCCAAGTTATATCTTGAGCTAGTTGGTATTTCTCATAAAAAAAAGGATAATTTTTTCATTCCTATTTCAAATTTTGCAACAATTACAATTCAGTTAATATCAGGGTCTCGATAAACAAGAAAATTAAAGTTTTTCCTTTTTTAATAAAATTCATCTACCAAATAGATAGAGTTTGTCAGAGAAAAAACCTTTTTGCAATAGACCTTCCTGGATCCAAAATCAGCATCATGTTTAATCCCAGCTTCTTTTTAGACTTTTAAAAGCTGAACTGATATAAAATAATAATGAAAAAGACTACAGATCTCTGTGCAACATATGAAAATGTCAGAGCTGGTATTTTGGTTTTGAAATAACAGCATGGTATCTTAGCATAAAGCTGGTGAGTCATCCACATGCTAAACATTTGGAAAGTGCAGATGCTCTTGGGAAATTTGTTTTTAATAACAAAAAAGATTTGTTTTTCTTAAAATTTTTTAGAAGTGAAGCTGGAATGATTCCATTTCCTGTAGGTTCTGAGCTTGACCCACTGGGTTGCTAAATATTTTCAGAGATATCCTAAGTACCTTCCATCACCACTTGCTTGAATAGGAGCTGAAGTCACTCTGAAGTCTGCGCCCCAACTGTTTTTTTTTTCACATTTGCTTTGATAAGAACGACATTAGCAGCCAGATTGAAAATAAACAACATAAGTATTTTAATGTCCTTCAGACAGTATTGCAGTCATAACAATACCACCATTCCCAAGAATGGATCTTCTGGTGTTATCTACAACACTGCCACTTTGGTTGAATGAATTGATGATTTACCATACACCATACACCATACACCTTTCACACTGCCAATACATTTAACTGGAATATTGCAGTATTCATAAGTTTTACGTTATACTTACACGGTTCTTGTGCAGTTTATTCAACTAATATCAGAGATGCATAGATAATGGATGGCAAGAAATAAGATAAACTTGTTAACCTTGGTATCTACACTGTACTTCTGTTACATTCAGCATTAATTATTTCAGCCTTCATTAATTAGTTACTGGAGAGAGAAACATACGTACAGCACTTCTAGAACACAGGCTCAATACATTCAGGTAGGCAAGGCCTAACAGGCATGTACCCAACATGTTATGTAACCAGTGCATGTCTTCCTCTAATAACTTCAGTTCTGCTGCTAGGAACGCCATTATATTATGTTACATGGCTGCAGTCTGGCTGACACAGACAGGAAGATGAATAAATTTGGAACCAAAACCATTTTATTGCATTTACCATGGAATATTTATTGCATCTATGGTAAAATATCTCTTAGATTACAAGAAAGTAGAAAATAATCCAGGCGTAAGTATGTTTTCAGTTAAATAGAAGCCAGACGAGCTATGTGGCTTAAGGAGATACACTGAGTAGTTATTCAGACATGTTTGCTCTCACTCATAGCTAAGCCTTGATTAACATTAATTTTTAAGACTACTGAGGGATGCTTTGTAATCATAGTCCTGAGATACACTTTAAACACTATTTAAAAGTTAACAGATACTGTATAATATTTGGAGGAGTAAGGTATGGCACATTCAGTTTGTTCAAATCCATTTCAAAAAAATAACGTATAAGTCTTTCAAACAACCTTCAGTCTTTCTCAGATTACTAACAACTATTTCAGTTAACACTCCAAGAGTTAACTCATCCACCTATTAAGAAGCCGAACCAACATTTTTTAAACTAACAGTGTATAAATGAGCCATTTTTAGAAGCTTACCACCACTAACCTTTTGCATTACCAAATTAGCATTTTGGAAAATTAAAGCAGAAGAGCTCACCAATTTTATACAGTATCATTAGATTTAACATCTTCCAATACCAAAGAGGAAAATGAAACCTTATCTTCCAGAATATACTGTAAGTGATATCAGTATCTCTTCAGTACCCTTAGGATACAGTTAGAGGAAATTGTTTTCTCTGTTAAGTATGAAACACAGTAAAGGTTAATTTGGTTAGTGGCTGGAGGTGACACATTTTTCAGATGTTCTGGATGAGATTGCCCCTGAAATTCTATTCTAGAGGTCAAAGTCCTTCTTTTATTCCTTATAGTAAATAGGCAGTGACTAACTGAAGCAAAAGTAGAACATACGGGTTTTTTAGGTGTGTTTCACAACTATTTGGAAAACGTTTTCAGCTTTACTTAAATGAAATTCACTGAGGCTGAAGCCAGTGATTAAACAGAGGCTTTGGTAATGTAGAGTGTGCTGTGAATGAATGCACTGAAGGAAGAATGGCACTGTCTAAAACATAAGTGATCACTTGTAATTCCAGCAGAGGAACTGCAGTCATCATTTAGTCAATGATGTTTATTATTAACTGTGAAAAATAAGCTTTAGGCAGCAGAGTGGGAAATCACTGTGGGTGCGGTGGAAGTAAATGAAGATTTTTGTCCACTCAAGATAGGTTCTTGTCTGTTCAAGACAGATACTGATTTTTATCCTGAGTAGGATAAATTATATTAAATTCACTCTTGTCCCCTATAAATAACATAGCTGCTGTTGTGGTTCTATTCCTTTCCTTTAGCAGCAGTTTATTGCTCACAAACCAATATACAAAATGTGATTGATACAGGAAGCATGGCAATTATGAAACAGTAATAAGAGAAACTTCTTTTCCTGACTCTTATTGTTAGCATAAGAAATCACAAGATGACCTTTGCTGTGTCGACACTGCCAGCAATTTACCTCAATAGAAAGAAGTTTGGGGAAGGTATCTTTTGTTTTTTTGCATCTTTTCTAGGCCATACCCTATTTAAGTCCAGTCCACTCAAGTGCAATCCACAAGCCTTGGAGGACTCCCCATACAACTCTGGAGGATAAAAGCAAATCAACAAAGATGATGTTTCACACTTTCCTTTAGTCTCTGTCCTTAGGAAGCATGAAAGTCAACTTGTGCTTGTGCCTTGTCCAGGATCATTTTTCTTTTATGCTCCACAGTACTCTGAACAATTTCAGTTATAATATGATACATTTGCTCAAAGTCAAGGTGACATAAAACAGTAAGCTTGTTTCATAACAGATAAATCCTGTCCACTATAATGTCATATTAAAATTTTGGTCATCTACCTGAAGTTCAGGGACCTATTTAAATTGAAATGAACCACCCAACAAGATATTTATCAGTGAAGAATATCTATCAATATCAAATATCATTCCACTGATTCTCTGCTATAGCATCTTTACTGAGGAAGGAATTTTAACTGTAAAGGCTATGAATTGGGCTAAAGTCTTACACAGAAGTTTTTCTATTTGTGTTTCAGACAAGAAGTGTAAATTTACTTTATAGCAAAGGTGATAGCATTACAGCTTCAAAATGACTAAGCTGCCACGGTAGCAGATATTGTAAAGGTGTATAAAAGTCATAGAACTGCATAAAGGATAATGGTCATCCTTAATATTTCTCAGTCGTTCATCAGAAATTCAAAGTAACTTGCCACTTTAGGTTTGTGTAAATGAGTGCTGCACTGACAGAGGCACAGAGTTTGCCACAGAGTGCTATATGTGTACCTTAAAACAGATGGCTTCTCTAAGCTGCACCCAAAATCATATGAGTTCTCATGCTGGCATGTGGTTCTCTCACAAAAGAACAAAGCTGGATATTTATACAAAACTTGGGAATTTCTTACGGTCTACATTCTCAGGACTTATAAACCTTCGCAAGTCTCAATCTTGACATCAAACACATGATCAGAATAAAAATACATCAGATGTTTTTTAAGCACATGGTTGACAGGCACCATATGGGAAGTGGGCTCACCCATGTTCTCATTAATTTCAATGGGCGTTTTGTCCCTTGATTTCAACTGGAGCAGGATGAGAGCCTGCACTAACAAGTATGAGGAAGACAGACACAGCACGTGTTCTTGGAATGCTTGCTGGTGTAGCCTGGTGCTAGGAAACGGTGACCAACAATTTATGTCAAATGTAGGAGTCTGAGGTTTCTCACTCACTGCAGCTGCTAATGAAGAACCACAGAGCAGATACAGATGATAAGCAGTGTTAGCATTCTGCAGACCTGTCATGTCTTACACAAAGTGCAAGACTCACAACTGATTCCTGCCTAGCAGCTAAATCTGCTGTGCCCCTTTCATGCAGCACAGCGCCATGGTCTCCATACCACTCTGACACTCTATGGCACTGCTGATCAGCCTGGTCTATGGCTAGCTGACCAGCTGCTGGTGTCACAGAGCAGAAGACCATGGTACTGTTCAATAGCCCAAGGATGTGTTAACCAGAAAGACCCCATGCACAAGGGATACTCTTAGGAGTCATCCTCCGTGCTCTGTGGCCCAAAGAGGCCAGATACACCCCAAGTCACACAGCAGTCCAATCCCATGTTATTTCATGCCTCAGATGGCAGGAAATTCAAACAATACAGTTCTCCTCTGATACAGAAGTATGAAGGCTTAAGAAACTAGTGTTCACAAAAAAGAACAGATCCCAGTAGTCTTTTGCCTACAAGGTATGTAGACAAAGACTTCAGTGAAAGGACAGAGAGTAAAGTGAGCCCTTTTAACTCCAAGGGAACCCACAAAAGGTCAAAGCTTGAATAAGGACAGCAAGGATATGTCTCAAGAGTCTATTGAGAGGTATCCATTTATCTCCAGAATAACAGATTTGCCGCTCAGTCTGCCAAGTGTGGCCCCAGACACAGACAGATGCCTTGCACTGTAAAGGAGACATGCTGTGCAGTTTAGTACATTGCCTGTACACCTGGACGGAGTGCCTGGCAGGTAGCTGTGTGGATGCCATGTTATCTGGGCCACCCATCAAATACTGCTCAAATACAGCGCAGGTGTTCCATATTATTGAGACAGAACCACTTTTTCACAGGATGCGCCAGCATGCCAAGAACTCTGGATGCAGACACTTGAAATGTGCCTTGAAATGCCAGTTTTCATTCCATCCATCAAAACATTACATATAAACAACTTCATGTTTGTTCAAGATGTATAGCTGCAGTAAGCAGAACTTACCTGGTTTGCCAGAAACAGCTCAAAGCAATGAGTATTAATGTGACAAAATATACTCGGCATTAAAAGGAAAGTCAAAGAGGAGAGATCTAACAGAGCTCCCCCTTTTCCTCAAAGTGATCATAGACCACAATTGCCTTGTTTTATAACTTCATTTAAGTACCAGAAACATTCTTCCTTTCCAGGAATAATGTTGTTGAGCATGAAGCTGTTGAGCATATTTTTGCCTTCGGTTTTGATTCTAAGAATTATTGCTCCTAATATGTTGGCTATACTAGAAAGATTGCCATTTGTATAGGCACCTACTTTCCTCCAGCTCTTAAAGAATAGCCTGTTGAAAATAACTGGCCTTTCTTCTGCCTTGCACCTTGTGTGCTTAATCATACAGGAAGCTCAATTTTTACTGGCTCAGGAAGTGGTCATGTAGCAGAGAACCACACTTCTAAAAAAAATCATGCAAAACTTTCCATTGCTACTGAAGAATTCCTGCGTTATGTGAGGCAGACCAAGTCAGCTGTATGTTCTCTAGCCAGCTCCATGTAGGAAATATATTGGGACAGGAGAGGCAGAAGGGTCAGTAAAAAAGGGGCAGAATTCATAGTATTTTAAGAGAAATGACACACCCACAGTGATTCTCAGATACTCACGCTGGCAAGTTCATTTCCAGCTTCACCAGCTCAGGTTGTTAAAAGTCCTATTTTTGCAACTGGATTCACATCAGTTTTGTGACTTACCCTTCTATTCTCCCGCTTTCTCTATCTCATGTGATTGTAATATCTGGGGAGGGAACTTCTTACTGGGATCTGTAAGTTCTGCTATATCTAACCTGGGTGATCTGGGCATACGGGCCAGACACGAAACACACCACACTTCAACCAGGTCTGCAGTTTGAACAGTCTTGGAATAGTGTACTGAGGGTATGGCACAGCACAGGCAGCTTTTGCTCATCTACACTTATCTGGATGGCATGTGACTTCAAGTCTGCAGCAGCAGAAAAGAAGCTTAAAGAAATCTCTAATTTTTGTCCCTGCTCTTATGGAACAGGATGCCAGTGTAGGAGTTACTGCAGTCCACAGAAGGTCATCTCTTCAGCACAGGGAGATTCCTCAGGAGATTAGGCTGCAATGATTCCTGCCAGGAGGTCCATTTTTCACTCACGTATGTATCAGCATTGTATCACATACATGCACATCTCACATATCTTAAATCATTTTTATCTTCTTCAGTGTTTGGCATTAATGTAGAATGTAACCCCTCTAAAATCCCCACAGGACTAGAAGAAAATCTTTAGCCTGATGGCAAACTCAGTGGGTAGCAGACAAGCAGTTACAGTGTAAAGGAGGCTTCTGGAGGGTTGCCAGCAAAATAACACTGAGGCATCTTCCTGTGCATGTGCTTAGATTTGCTTCCCACGAGGCAGTACCAGCAGTGGTGGAGTGGGCTGGATTAAGAATGAGCAACTCTGAGTCACTAATCATTGTCAATTCACTGATAATCACCAGAGCACCACTCCACAATGACAACCTGACACTGCCATTGATGTCTTTCTGTTGATGAGGGTATCCTTTGCAGGACTGCAGGCAGCTCCACTGTAAAAATCAGGTAGCTGCATAGTAAGATTAAAAAAAAAAAAAAAAAAAAAAGACTGGAGCTTTTTCTAGCCAAATACAGTTCAATTATAATGAGTTCACTTTGTGTGCTACTGCTAAAGGAAGGAACAGTCTGTAATGTGACACATGCTGTATCCACTACTTAGCAACTCAAGATTTCTGGTTAGACAGTCTTGTCTTCTGATTTTTTTTTTGTTTGTTTGGTTCGGTTTTACAGTATCTGCATGATGAACATTCCCCAGTTAAATACTTTTCAACTGCCCCACAAAGAATTAATCACTCTTTCCAAACCAGTTCCTTGGAATTCTAGCCTTTACCCCACTCTGAATTTTACATAAGCTTCAGTCCCTCTGATGTCATCTACTAAACGGTGTCAGGCTGGGTCAGTGCTTCAGTGAGAAACTTCCAAGAAAAATCTAAGAGCTGCAGTGACTCATTCTCTTTCCTCTGACTCAGTACTAAATTGCTCTCCCAAGATGCTCCTGGAGGTGTTATCTTTCAGATGAGATATAAAACTCAGGTCCTGACCACATACAGGAATTTTAAAAAAGGGGAGGAGATGTATGCTCCTTTTTGCTATATACTCCAAAGACCCTGGTTGGATACCCACTTAGAAAGCAGCTGGAGCAGATAAGACATCACTCCCACCCCAGCTGTTTGTTCCCATCCTCCTATTGGAGGTTTAACAGATGGAGGGATAGTGCAAGTGGTCCTTAATCTCCTTCAGCCAGAGTCAGCTTTAAAAACCTGGGATAGATGGATATTAGTTCTCACAGTTGCCTTTGCCTGAGGCATATAAGGAATGAGCTCACAATCCCTCCCACCAAGGGAGCTGAGGGCAGGGTGGCTCCCAATGCTCCCAGGAACTGGTAACAGTATGAACACTAATGCGAGCTACATGCGGAGAACATCTCTCTAGAGTCTCATGGTTACATCCCAGAGGACAGATTCTACTATTTTTATTTGTCTGTGACAGTACATCATACCATTAGTGTCATTTCTCTCCACGGGCAATCTGTGAGAGAGGAGTTGCCCAATATTAGTGCAATCAAATCAGCCTATAACTAAACAGATCTCATTTTTGCCTTCTCATCCCATCTGCCTTTCTTCCCTACCATTTCCAATTTGCTTTTCACCTTTTCCTCTACTGAGCCTTCATAAAATGTTTTGTTACAAGCCTAAGGCTTCCAGCCCAGACCTAATGAGCTGGATCACACAACATCAACAAACTGGCAGTTTAGTGAAGCTTCCATTTCATGTTCCCAGATACTTTCTTTAAAAAAACAAGAGACCTTTTCTCTCTATCTCAATAAACTGCTGGCCCTCAGAGTTATGGAGAAAAACTGACAGTCATTTTAGAGATTAACTGATATCTTTAACTGCTGCTAACAGGCTGAAAAAAACTTTGAAAATGGAATGAGCTACCCAATCCATGCCAATAGGTGGTGATGATAATGTTGACATTTCAGCTTTGTTAGCTAATCATTGCACATCACTGCACATGGGAAGAAAAGATTTGCACATCCCAGAACTCATTTTGTTTGGGCAAACCTTACCACTCCTTTCCCACCTCAACATTTTACCCAGAGTGGCAACACATGGGGGAGACCCCAACTCACAGAGGTTTCTGCACACTCTGGAGGAGAACAAACTGTAAGATGAGTCCCTTCCTTATAAGTACCTCTGACATCAGCCTCAGCCCCACTCAGAAGAAGCCAGAATATCTGTTCAACCTGCTGTGTGTGGTTCCCCAAGCAGGCAGAAAATAACTGGCAAACAGAGTTTGGCAGGGCATCATTGTCTTTTGCACCTCTCCTAGTTTAACCTTCGTACCAATGGATGCTGCATTTCTGCAGTGAATAATGAAGATTGTGTACTGTACATGATGATTCATTTCTTAAACTCTGCCTGGAGGTTTGAAATCTTTCATTAACTATGCTATATGCATTCTACAGATTAGCTAAATGATCTAAATATTATGTAATTAATCAACAGAGTGCAGGATACCCCATCTGACATTTAGCTGGGAGTATTTAGGTAGTTGTACTCCACAGCCTTTTACAAGCAACCCAAAGCAAATATTCAGTAAGTGAATAGAATATCTTGCCTAATTAAAACACCTCTGATAAAACTCCTAATGTATCCCTTTACATCAATTTCATGCCAAACACAAGGCTAACATCAAGTAACAGTATGCCACAGAAGACCATAGGTGAAAAAAAAATGATAGTATCCAATGCGAAGTAACAGAAATGCATTCAGATAAATACGGTTATACTGTGTGGATAAAAAGCCTTGTTCTAGCTCTGCATTAAAGCAAGCTACTAACTGTACAGTTCATTGGTCTCCAAGCAGCCTGGGGAAAAAGTGTTTCTCTCATCTGTCTCCAGTGTTTGTAAGTACAATGGTATGAATAATGCCCATTTAGATTTGGTGAAAAAAAAAATGATTCAGATCAAACAAAAATATGTTGTTTTCATTTTTGTTTTGGGAATCTCTTTTCTTTGCAAAAAATCCTTTAAAATAAATTATTTCCAAAGCAAAAGCCCCTTCAGATTAAAAAGGCAGTATATATACTTCTTTAAATATTGAAACAAGCATTTTGAGCCTTTCCATCTTCTCTTTAGCTGAGACTGTTCTGTGAATCTGATCAATCATTTAACTCCTACCGAAATTAGGATCATGGTTTTAGTGTCACACTCACACAAAACAATAGTTAATTCCTCTGCTGCATTGGTTTTGTGTGGTCTACTACAGAAGAAGCATATAATACCTAATCTTCATCATTATTTTAGATTCAAATGCATCTTAAAAAAAAAAAAAAAAGAAGAAGAAGAAAGAAAGAAAGAGAGAGAGAAAGAGACCATGAAGGATTTATTCTTCACAAGGAGCAAATGGTAGCCAGGAATTAACTGTTCCTGTAACTCTGTGGGTCAGGCCACCCCTCCCTGAAATTAGTTATTTAAATTATATAAAGGACTGTAAATGTAGTTAAGTTTCTAAAGGGAAGCAAATATCTTTACAGTGTTTTATCCCCTTCATTACTAGGGAAGGCAGATGCCTGCCTGTACTATCTTGTGCCAATTAGTACTTATCATATCTTTTCAAGTAAGTGGCAACTAAAAACTACAGCTGGACAGACGAATAAGGAAAGAAGACTTATCCTTGGGCACACTTGGTCTTAAAGTGTACCTCTTTTTCTTCTCAGGCCAAAGCTGGCTCATGCCACTGGCACCAGAAGCAGCAGTCAGTGAGGGCGGCAGAAAGGCCATGGGCTCACTGCACCATTTTCTTATGGCAGAGGCCTGGAAATCAGACTATAACTGCAGCCAAAGAAGGTATCAGAATATGTGGTGTGGCAAAGATAGCTGAGAAGAGTGAGGCAGCAGAGGCATTAAGCCCAGTTCTCCAGATTTTCCATCCTTGCCCTATTCCTCCTTCTGCTTCTTGTGGAAAGAGTGGCCAGGCCCCGGCCTGAACATCCTCCCCATCCACAGCAATCTTCAATGTTGCCTTCAAAGCTGAGAAGCCATGACCCAGATCTGGTCCAAGCCTGAGAGGCACAGCAGGAGTGATGAGTGCATGTTGAATGAAACTTTGCAGAAGATGCATTTTCTTGACTCCTTACTGACCCAGTTACTGACCTGGCACCACGAACAGGACTCAGATGATCAAATGCAAATGCCTACAGTATAAATGTCCTCATCTAAGCTTCTAGTCTAGATGGCCTTAACAGTCAGGAGTGAGAAATAAGCACTTACAGGTTGTAAATTATCTCATCTGAAAGGAAATGTCTAAAATAGGACAATTTTTCTCTTGACTATAAAAGTAGTAGCATGACTTGCTCAAAGGAGATAGCTACAGTGTGGGTGTTTACAGTTAGGTGAGATGTCTCATGTCTCCATCTAATAAAGGAAGACAGCAGAGTTACATCGATTTCAGTTGTAGCGTAATGTAAAAATCATCCACACTTCTATTCCCTTTCCATCTAAGTGACTACATTAATATTTCTAAAATGTTGTTTTTATGATACTGCCCAGGGTAAAACTTACAACATACCATTTGCAAGGGGGAGAACAATAGTGCAACTGCTAGCATAGACCAGAAATCTTACCATCAAGGAATCAAAATCTTCTCTGACATCTTACCACCTGTGCAGAGACCCACCAAAAGTTGATGGTGTTGTACAGAAGTAGTGTCCCCTATGAGAACAGACAACTGGAAGGTAACAAGAAAGACATAACCAAAAAAAAAATGCACTGCCCTGTCTCCAAAAAGTTACTTTCTAAGTTTGCAGGAATATATTTTTAAAATCTTCCTTAATGTGTTAGGTTATTTTAAACATTAAGATGATTGCATGCTATTAGTTTCCTTTATCACTCATGTCATCATTCTTGTAGGGGCATTACTTGCAGTATTAGAATAATTCTTTTCGCTCAGTTCTATGTTAGCATTTTAGCTGTTGTTAGCAGATGCATTTTATAAGGAAAAGAAGTACCTGGTAGACTGCAGAAGGCAACAAAATAACAAGATCTTGCTGAAATATTATTCAAAATGAGTATGCTGGTCTCTCTGCTTTGATTGTATCAGTTGGAGCTAGAAAAGATAATCTCTCATTAAGAACAGGCACATTTTTATGATAGAGTACTAATTTGAAATGCCTTTTTATTATGATAATGCCTGAGGACAAACCAAGATTGGGTCCCCCTTATTTGTACAGTGCCTAGCCAAAAGGAGTACTCAGAGCTTACAGTCCAAATAGACAAGGCAAAGGAGAGGAAAAGGATATAGTATGTAAGCAGGGCTAGCAACAGTAGCAAACATCACATTTTTTTGTTGTAATGATTAACAAGAAGAAACTAGATTGAAGAGTTGAAGGGAAAAGACCAAGGAGATATGGCAGGTCCAAAAAAGGGAAAAGTGAGGTAAGGACTGGGAAGGCAATAGAAGAGGAGATTTGGATCATGCCACCATTCAGCACAGGGCACAGCAGGGCAAGCAAGTCTTTAGGTTATTTCTTCAGTTGTGCTTGGTGCATGTTATTGATATCTACATTCCTCTGTCTTTATATCTTCATCAGAGGCTTCAGCGGGAGGGGGTGGTAGGGAAGGCACCACCCTGGACCGTAGTGCCCCTCGTGTTGTAGTGAAAGATGGACTTCAACTAGGCAACCTCTTACCACTTCTCCATCTAATGGAGTAGTTACTGCTTTAATTGCTTCTGAGCAACTGCAGCAGGTTAAACATATGTATTTAACCAGGTGCCTGTTGGCAGGTTTGACTACTTCAGCAAGTATAAATTACCATAGCCTGACCGACATTAAGGAGATGGCACTGATTTACAGTCACCAAGCAGACTGTCCTTTGTATCCAAGCAGCCAGTAACACTTCTAAACCTTTCTGTAGAAAAAAAGAAGCTTCTCTGCAGGAACTCATTCCCATTTGACAGGAAAGAATTGCTTTGAATGTTAACAATTCTAGTTTGTGTTCAGAACTGCAGGAAGGAGTGATTAAGCAAACAGATATATAGTTTTCCTATCCTTGATGTTTTATTGGCACACTTTGTATGAAAGATGTAGGTGATGGGGTTACAATGTCCTCATTGTCATGCTGGCATGAATTAATGAGATTTCAACTTTTATCTGAGCATATGGCCCTTTTTCTCCCGATTCTTTCATACATTATATAAACAATACCAGTTTCTCTCCTTCCATTTACCCTCCCACCCTGCTTTTAGCACAGAAGAATATGGCAGCATCTCCCCACCTGCATGCTTATTCCAACAGATGAGGTGTAATGACAGGCCTATTGCACAGCAATATTGCTATTGCTAGAAGGAATGTAATGCCTTCAGAAACAATGGATGGAGAGCCACAAAGAGTGTTTACCCACAGAATAGGTACAATATGAGTGGACCTTGTGCAATCATCCCCAAGCCAACCTGCAACAGCTGCTCAAGACGGACCATGCAGCAACATCTCTGGTAAAAGGTGAACACTGTCAGACAAGGATTACCTTCTTGTTTTTTGTACAGGCATAAAGATGTCTTAACTCTACACTACAGTAAATACAAAGGAAGAATAAGGCTCACTGGATCTGGGAATAAGACTATTAATTTTTTTAATGTATTCCACTAACACTGGTCAAACGTCATGTGTGAGTAAACAATGATCTTTGTTCTTCCACACCAGAGGAAAAAAAACATTCAGAACAGTGCCACAGAGCTATTATATTGCATAAACAAACATTGTAACTTATCAAAAAAGCACTGCATTCATTACTCTTGCTACTACTACACACAAAAACAACATATAGAGACATTAAAGATTAAAAACTCAATCACTCAAGGAGTTAGAAATCAGAATAAAAATCCCTGAGAGTGGATAGTAGAGAAGAGATGGGCTGGGGGGCACTCAGCATCTCTTTTCCTACACACCCAGAAAGTATGTGTGCTGCTCTCAGCACACATAGTCGTTTGCAAGTCCCAGAGATAAGCTTAGGCCTGACAATATTAGGATCTTTCTCATTGTTATTATTTACCAAGCACAACAGTTTCCTATCTCTCTGTAAATTAGGGGTTAGAATCTGAAAAACTCTTGACCACAGAGTCTGAACATTTATATGAATCTGCAGGTTCCAGAGACAGGAAACTCTTTATTTATTCATTGGAATCACTGGGTTCCCAAGCTTATGCAAAAGAGAAGTTAAGATTAAGGTTACAGAAACAGTATGTGCAGAGCCCACTTTGCGCCTTTGCACTGTCAGTTATCAGTCAAGCCCTTAATCAGCTAGCACTTGTATCACAGCAGACATGGCTTCCTACCACTTTGGAGTCCATTCAAATTAACTAAGGGTGCTCAGCTTTACGGATGCACATGTGCTTCTCAGTATCACATTGCCTCACCTTTATCTCTGGTACTTGAAGAGACATTCCATATGTATGCACTAAATGGGTCAGAGCAGACCTGTATATGAAGCACATTCAGTGTTTCACACGTACCTCAAGCACATTGCTGCTCAGGAGTCTTGGCAGCCAGCCTGTTTCTTCCATGTCACTCACACGTCATGCAGCTGCCTATGCTGCTGACACCTGCCATTCAGAAGTTGCTTTATCTCACTTGTGTGAGCTTGGCCAGTCACTGCAGTGTCTTAGCCAAGAGTATTACTTGAGAAAAGGCATTTGCATTAATAGGAAATTCATGAAGCAAGTGAAATTCCTGTACCAGGCCTTCATCATTAAACAGATTCTAGGCAAACATGACATTTCACAGCCTGTAACAAAATAGACACATAAGCATTTTGTTTTGTGGTCAGCAGCCTACAGCAATGTTGGAAAGCTCAATCAGTTCACTGGAAGGCTTTGCAAAATATTCCCCTATTGACATACTCACAAAAAAAGAGGGAGCTTCCTTTCAACACATGTACCATTCTCTTGACACTTTTTCAAAAATGTTGAGCATTTACAATGTGTATATTTTATTTCTTTGCTTCCTACAATTAAAATAAAACATTCACATATACTTGTATTTCATAAAGAATATTTTTGCATATTTTAGGACATCTATACAATTAAAAATCCTGAACCATATAGAACATATAGTCAGGAAGCTACATGGTCAGCTGCAGCTGTATGCAAAGCATACACAGCTAGTTTGCAAAGCATTTATGTTTTCTTGCTTCAGGCATTGAATTATCTGAAATTTTTACAGCCCACAGTAATCAAACCAAACTGTCAGTTCCCATAGAGCAAATCTATGCAAACAAAAGTGGGGGGCCAGGAGGAGTTATTTAAAAGTGTTATTACTTTTAGCTGATTGGGGTAATCAGCAGAAACTTCTTATCTCTATATATCAATGTCCTCAAAGTACAATAGACTGATAATGTTATACAGCCACAGCAAACTAGCAAGTAAAAATAAACAATGAGACTGACAGTTTATATCAGCCCGCAACATTTTGCTTCATTAGAAGATCCTTGACTACACAGCCCTGAGTGATATATGCTGAAGAATAAGTCTGTCCATCTGTGCATCACTTCCTTTTTTTAAAATGTTCATTAAGGGGAAAATAGCTTTCAGTGACCCGAAACATTATAAGGACTCTCAGCTATCACTTTGCTAAGAGCAATGGGAAAATACTTATCTCCTAGGCTATCAAGGTGCAGTGTGATTACAGTTCAGACAATTCCATGACATTATCAGCAATGATGCTTCTTAATCTAGTAGGCCTAGGTCGATCCCATCTGATCTATCCCAGTCAAGTGTCAATCTATGATATTCCCTTCCTTCCACATCCACATTGCCTGGCTGCATACTTGGGTTCCCCATGCTCTGGATGAGAACCTAGGAATCAGCTTTCCATTACCTCCCTTACTATAGAAAAATTCTAGCACTGAACAACTGTGTAAGACCTTGACAATTTGCTAGTACGAGTGCTTGATGCTTGTGCATGAAATCCAGTATAGGAGACTGCCTAAAATTTCAGAAAGGTGCCTAATAAAATACCTAAAAACTGCTTTACTGCCTGCTTTCGCTATCCCAGGGAGTACCATATGACTGTCATTTAGCTAAGTCCCATTAAGGACTAGAAAATAACTTGTTGCTGAAGCCAAATTTAATTTGTGCATCCATTTTACAGCAGTACCAATCAAGTTTTTGGAACAAGTTGCATGGCATTGCTAACCTACAAAGCCAGCAAAGATCACTTAGCTCATACAGGAAGAAAAGCATGATTTAGAAAGGAACTTAGTCTGGATAAATACCAGCTGAGTTTGTAATCCTGAATACTCACCATCTTCCTTACTGTTTGGCTTATCTTCAGAGATGAGAACAAATCGGTCAGTTATCTCCAAACTGATTGTCAGGGATTACGGTTTTGTTTTGCAAACATCGAGGCAAAATGTGCATTAATCTTCCTGGCTCTCAAAGTGCATGTTTTATCAGAACCACAGGTTGATTGATTGATTTTAGTATTTTCATCAGATGCAGCTCATGAAAACAAGGTTCCCAAGAATTCACTTCATGTCTCTGGATTGCTTTGGCAGGCTGCCAGAGTCCTGAAATCAAAGCCTATTTTGCATAAATTGGAGTAGAGTGAAGGTACCTTTAATTCCATTAAAATGAACAGAAAATGTTTTTCTATACCCAACAGATGGCTTTAAAAATTTTAGACACCCATCCTTGACTGTAAGTATCATGAATGCAACAGGTAACAACATATACTAAGACCATGATTGGCCTCACCTTAGTAAAAGAAGTGAAGATGACAAGACTCAGTTTGTAGAACTTTATGGGCTGCATTTGGACCTTCCTTCATGAAAACATACCAACTAAAGCTGTTTTATTTTCAAATGGTATAAGAAAATTCTTCCATATACTCATTGCAGGTTAAATGAGTCGTTTTTAGATGTATTTTAGCTTCATTTATGGGACAAGACCTTGAAAGGTAATGAATCCTTGGTCACTCTGGATCATCACAGAAGTTGCAGTCCTAGGATGTCATCCAATAACTGTAACATTAAAGATGATGCATTAAAGATGTTGTATTAAAGATGTTCCACATCTGTGGAAAATGATAATCATACAGAACTCTTCTGTAAAATGCTTTGAGGACAGCCTTGTGTAAGTGCCAGGTATTATTTTTTTTTAGTAAGAGACAACTTGTATTACAAGTAACTGTATTAAACAAAAGAAATAAAATAGATATTCTATTCATTAAACCATCTTGCTGAAAAACTTGACAAACCACACTTTATTAATTTGACTATAAGAAATCCATAATTTGACTGCAAAAATAATTGCTTTAGTGATATCAACAATTTCAAAAAGTACAGGGCTATTTAAATCATCTAATCATCTTGTCATATTTCTCAGACTGAAGCATTAGTAGCTTGATCAAGGGCTAGTATACAGCTGAGACTTTCAGCCTTGATTTAATCTGACTCCCTGTTGACATTGAATGGAAACATATAAATCTTATTAGGCTTACAGTGATTTCCTTCAATCATGAATTTAATAAAGCAGGTTGGTTTTCTTTCAGTGTGCCAAAATCTATAAAGTTCCCAAACCTAAATAACTTTCTATTAGGTAAGTGGAAAGTCAGTATGAAAGAGTATTAAAGTACATTATACAACACCAAGACTAGAATTTGAGGGATCACCTGCAAAACCCCAAACCCCTTATGAAACTTACTTACATTTTTGAAGGACAATACTTATGTGTTGACTTGAAAGACATGATATTTTTTTAACTATGTAAAGTTTGTTCAGGATTAAAATGTGGTCCAATCTATACAATTGTACATGACATCAGAGGAACAGACACACAAAAATTATGTAGTCATCCGTGGTGCAGGAAATAGTGTAAGAGGTAGTGCATTCATTGGTCTCCATTCATTCTAGTGTAATGTGGGATGGGTTTTCCCTTAGCTCGTGGCCTCTAGTATATATATCTGTATAACTTTGGAGGCCTTGCAGAGATGCAGTAAGATGCTAGCAAGGAAGAATAACAGATTCATATTCCTAGGAGCAAGGAAGAAACTGTCTCCGTAAGGTAAAATTTCATCTCTTGACCACTCTTAGGATGATGAACCGACCTGTTGATCCATGCTTGGGGCCAGCTGGTTTGTAATCAGTCTACTCTTCCACTGTAGCTGAAATTTACATTACCTACAGAGAACCAGAGAAGGTGACTGTTCTGCAACCACATCAGTGAGGAGATGGGGAAATTACATTTAACACCTTTTCCCCTTAACCTTGGCAGAGGAGTACAGACTTGCTATGCATTTATCTGTGACTGTTATATCAAGTGACAAAAAAGACTGATGCCTTTCTACTGCTTGATCTGCTGGTAGTATAGGTTCTGGACTGGGACTTTTAACTGGAAAGTAGAATTAAAGGTGAGGTTATCTAACCCAATTTTCCAACAAAACTACAGATTATACAGCAGCACAGGTTAAGGTTAACTTAAAATTCCTTACAATTAATTATTAGCAGGCTCATTTAATCCTTGGATACACAAGTCCCATTGAAATCAAAAGAACCTATACACATACGTCTTAGAAGAGAGCTGGACGATTACCTAAATACTGCTTTTATTTTCTAGAAGTGCAGAGCTACTGACTGCCACAAAGAACAAACCCTTCAAAGTTCATGACCTTAGTAAAAATGACCTAACCTGCTAGATTTGCCATGAAAACTTCTGGCTCACTTGGAAAGATGTTTCAGCTGAAGTTCTACTAAATCTGACATAAAATGTCTTCTGCAGTTTTCTTCATCACAAGTTGCTGGAACCACTGTAGATTTAAGTGGGTGAATACTATGAAGTCTGTCGTATAGGTTATACTAAAAGATACCTTCTGGACTTCAAATCCATGATTTGCCTGCACTGCCTTTTGTCGTAGCCTATATTCTTCAGACAATTACATGTAAATCTTTAATAAGATACAAATCAATCCTTTTCCACTAAAGAAGTGCTAAAGAAAGCATTCAACAAATACAGGAGATGGTGTGCAGCTTGCAAAGATGGACCAGAACTTGCCCTATCTTAAAGCTATTTGAGCAACAAATCAGTTTGCGTTCCCACAGAAGGAAACAGAGCAAGTAGGAAATGAGAAACCAAGAAATGTAAATGAGTAGATCCATCCTAAACTTTTGAGGTTGTTCTATCAAATATCTTAGAAGACATTTTCATTAGCAAGCATAAGTGAAAATGTTCCTGTTATTAACAAAGCACTGGATAAAAATTGCTATAGTCTTAAGTGAGAAGACAGACTTGTGAATGATAAAAGCTTGAATTCAATACAGAATACATGAGACATGAATTTACAATGATTTCGTGTATTCCAGTGGAACATGATTTAGGAAATCTTGCAGACATTTAAGTGTATACAACTGTGTAAGTCCACTGTTAAAATGGAGATACATGCTTTTGATGATCAATGAAGTTTTTACTAATTTTAATGGCATTTTATAGGGGGAAAGAGGTACAAATGGCAGAAGCTATCTACAGATGTGGGTAGGGTTTGATGAAAAACATTGGTGGAAAAAATGAAATTTTTTGTAATGTTAAAACATTTCTACAAATTTCATTTTGAAAAAGCCAAACTCCTTGCTTTCTACACTTTCAAGAATAAAAAAAAGATCATACTAGACTAAAATAAGGAAGGAAAGGTTAACAGTCTAATTAAATAGCCCACAACTAAATGAAATTTTATTTCAGATCAAGCAACATTTTTGGACTGACATGAAAATAAAACAGAACAGGATTTTTCTTTTCATTTTGCAGAAATCCCCACTTCTTTTCACACAGATTTTTTTCTGTTTAAACTGGCCTAATTTTTTTCACTTTGAGATGTTCAATGACTATACTCCTTATTCATGGCAAAAATTCATATCACAACATTGTCATCGCAACACAACAATAACTGAGCAGTAAACAATTTAATAACTTTGAGAGTCTATAAAGATTTAAGGAACTAAAAACTATTTATTCTGTTCTTTCTTTCCTACTGAATGTTTTCTTGGATTTCAGACTGGACTATAGAGCTTTTATCTATTATTTTAAAACATAAACGGGAAATAAGTAGCTCAGACACTTCTTCGGACTGTTTTCTTTTTTCTTTTTTAAAGAAACGTATGTATTGGTTTTCATGATGTTCTAAGCCTGCTGCAATCATACAGAAATAGTTGAATGCTATTCCAAGGTAATCATAATCTAACAGCCAAAAAGACAGAGATAGAAGGAAGGAGAAAAAAAATGTTGCTTAAAAGCAAATTAAGCAGACATACTAAAAATGAAAATATGTGTAATTTGTAATAAACAAAATCTTTCTCACTATGTATACAAATGTCTCTTAACATCTAGTGTCACTGTATAAGTATTACGAATGGGTTGGCACCAAAGAACTGAAGATGATGCATAGGCACCATTTTTCTCAACTTAGTGTGAAGAAAATATGAAAAAACTCGTTTATTTATTTGCTGCAATGATTACGAGAGTTGTGCTGTTATATTAGAGAGCAACCAGACTCAGGTCCACAGCAGCTCTGACATAGTACAGATAGTTTAACAGGCTGGGAGAAAGAGAAGCAGTTAACAGCTTAAGTGGAAGATGTGAGTTGGAACCTGAGCAGATACAGTGCCCCAGTGATTCACAGTTTATACCATACACACACACACACACACACACACCATATAACTCTAAAGCCAGATTCAACTGCAGTAGCCATGTGTATACCATCAGCCACCACACCATCTTACTCCCAAGGCATTTCACAAACTGCGCCCATCAACTCTGTGTGGGTAGTCTATGTGGAGGAGGTTCTTTTTCTTCCTAGTTATTGGTATGGCAACGGTTAGTTACATCTTGGTTGCATTCAGAAAATGATAGAAATTCTTTGGCTGGATAACAAACAGGCAAAAAAATGAGGCAAATGTTAAAAAGTGTTTTTATCAGACTACTTTTAATTGGATAATAGCCTACTGCATTATGGCAGAGAATTATGTTCCCTTTCTTCCTTGTGGGTTTAACTGCTTGTTGAACAGTGTCACCAGTACGATAGAAAAAAATGTTTGTTATGTACTTTCTTTAGAGCTCCTCTTTGGTATGTGAAGTTAAATTCATATAAATGGTTTCTTTATTTTTAAGATTTATAGAAAAAAAAAAAGGCAACTTCTCCCCTTGGAACCTTGGCACTTCTTAGAAAACATGGAAGAGAGCATCCAAGTAAAGTAAAACTTGAGTTTCTACTTCCTCTCATCTCTGAGTAAGAGGTACATGGGGCACATTCAAGAACCCTCACGGGATAAGTGGCTGAGCACTTCTTGTAGACCAGCAGTGTCATAAAAATCCTCACAAAGTCGTAATGGATAAATGGCTCAGTAGTAAGGTCTCAAAAAGATGTTGCGGACCTCATTTCCTGCAGAGTCTTTGTTCCTTAAATATTTCTTCCCAAGTAGTCTTCTGATCATCCTAGTCTAAGAAATCTCAGAGTACCAAAGCACAAGACTGTCATTAACTGCAATGGGACTGCAGCAAAACATCCCCGAACTCTGTGGAGGGTTGCGTCCAGGTGTAAACACTTTCACTGAGAGTCAGCTCCACTAATTATTGCCCAGTCATACACTGATATCCACAGTGCTGTAAACTGTGAAGTTTATGTGACACTCCTCCCCTTGCCCATCAGGAAACTGGATTTATCTACTTCCATCTGGTAACACCTAGGAAAAGATGACTGTTTCCAGTGAACATATCCTGAATCTTGAGATACATTCAGGGTGCATGGGCATGTGTGTGTGTATGTGTGTATGAGACATTTAATCTCAGTCCCACAAACTGTTACAAAAGTCCTTTCTTAAGAGCACGTTCTATCTGCAAGTAACTGTCTTGCTCTCTGATTCATTCTGTTAAATCATGCTGGCTAATCAAACTGTTGCTTTTTATGATATGATTAAGGAAGAGGTTCCTTGCTATTTACGCCTAATAGCAGTCTTTTTAGATGATACTGTTAAATCTCCCCTCAGAACAAATCTGGAAAGAATGGGGAAAATGCAACAAATCATCTGCAATGAAAATTCTTGTTCGGAATCAAGCTGTTTATAGTGTTACACTTCTTGTAAAATGTATGGCCTCCATAGACAAAGACAGGTTTATTTTCTTCTTCAGTAATATCCAGCACTCCACATCACTAAGCATATTCCAGGCTTACTGGCACTGTTCCTAGCATGACTTCCATGCTGGAAGAGAGAGATATTTGCTAGATGTTATTTCCTAGACACAGTGCTGCTGATCTGCTACCACCACAAACAAGATCTTTAACAACAACATAATTAGTGGACTTCCCAAATTCTTCTGTCTAATCTTCCCAAAATATGTGAGGTGGATTATCTTGAGAGACATGTCCTTGAGCACATCTAGATTCTCAAAACATCAAAGGCTAAAACTTGAGCAAAAAATAATCCATCATCCTGGTAGCCCTGTAGTGAAGCCTAGATATGAGGAAAGGCTATATTTGGAGAATACTTTATTTCTTACAGACCATTTCATTATCTTTAGTTATAAAAATCTGCAATGTACTTCAGACATGGTTTATATAGTATTTGTTGGGCAACTGGTTATTAAAAGAAGATGTCAGAGAGGGTGCTCATGAAGGTCTTATGGTGAACAGAAGAAGCTATTTACTGAGCTGAGTGGAAATCAAAGGGAGATGATTCCTTAGATTTTATTTTGCAGCATGTTAGGGCTTTTATTACACATGCTAACATGCATATCATTTCATGGGCTGAGAAAAGGCAATTAGATAGACAGGTACAGATCCTTTAGGATGATGTTGTTTTGAAGAAGTGTTAGTAAATTCTTTACATCCTTCTCACCTGGAAAAACTGTCCCTAGTTCTCATGGACTTTAGTGACAGATCTGAGGATAGTTTCTGAAGTTCTTGTGGTTCTAACCCAGTCAAAGGAAAATATAAAATCTTCCCATGTGTTATGCCCCTTCTAATGGTACTCAGAGGAGCTCTACATCCGATAATGGCATCATTTTCTCCTAGGTGAGCTGCTTGAAAACAGTTTAAGAGATCAGACAGATAACTGTAACTGATATACATGTATTTATAAAGTATTACTTCCTTATTCCTATAGAAACTTTTCAGTGATTGATCTCCTGTAGATCTGGTTGCAAAACAAAATTTTACTGCATGAGAAATTAGCTTCTACTCCAAAGAAGAATGAAAAATTGTAGTATGAAAAAAGTAGAGCAAAAAACTCTGAGAATTTTCAAAATAAAATTGTCAAAGTGAAAATTACAACACCTGTGATTGGAACAAAAGTTCCTGAGTATCTTGAACTGATTTTTTTTAATTCAAATCTTTATTTTGAAATAAAAAGTATCTTTGTTTCAAACTGTCATCTGGAAATGAAGGGGCTTTTGTTTTGATTACCCTAATTGTAAAATAAAAAATATGCATTAAAATTGACATTTTCCCACAGAAGGTTCTTATTTCAGCAAAACCACATTTTCCAAGAGGAAAATTTTTCATCTAAAAATATTTTAACCTGCTTTACTCACTTGCCAGGAAATATGAAGCTGTCTATAACCAGCATCTTACTAAAATTTTTCCAACATGAAAGTTGTTATAATTTTGCAGTTGAAACTTTTAAAATGTTCTGTTGACAAAGAGAATTTGGCCATGAAGCAGCATAGTGCTTATAGTAGCGCCAATACACAGAAGCTTTCATTTGTTAGTCTGCACACTTCATGGCTATCACATGTTCAATTACAGTGGCAAATTCCAAGCGTGGGTCAAACACAAATAAACTCAAGAGTTTAAATCTCTGCTCTTTTAAACATTCCAGATGTAGAAGCATAGTTTTCCATTTACTTCACCTCAGTCAACAGAGTTGAATGGGGTGGGATAATTAATCCAGTCAAGTGTTCTGCAAATATTTCAGTCCAGATACAGCCTTACCTCTTTGAGAATGTTGGCATACTTTTTAACAAAGGTATATGAACAAAGTGATTTAAATCCAATTGACAGATTAGTTACAAAGTATCAAAAAGATTCAAGATTCACTGTAGAACATCAGAGCATAAAAAAATATGCTTTGGAAACATTTGTTGTTACTGCAACATATATTGCTACCTGAACAAGATTGTTATACAGCCTTATCTACAATGATTTTATGGGCACTTGTTCTAGTCAAGAAGAAATTGATCCTTTGGTATAGCTCAGTTTCAGATATCCAAACTGAGAAGTTTTACAGAGGTTAATTTTTCATAAAATGATGAAGATCCACTCTTGAAAGTACAGACCTATTTAAATGATCTGAAATTAGACACCTCAAAAATATAAACATCATTCTTCTGTTTTCAAAATCTTAGCTGCTTCTTTAGTTCTTTAGCTATGTGTAGTTGACTGCCAGATAACAGCACACAGGACTTAATTTTAAAAAGTGGGTTCCTACTGGAAATTTTAAGCTCTTCATTAAACATTCAGACAAGTACTTAGGTACACTGAATTCTTTTATACTCTTTTGTATCTAGGTTTCCAATTCCACCCACCACACAGAAGTATATGAATATCTTCATTTGCACATACACACATTTATCAACATAGCTGCTATTTTTATGTCCAAATGCAGCATTTGTGGCATCAATACTGGAGAGAAATCCACATTTGAAAACTGAACTCTGACATGTCTGGCTAGAAGCTCAAGAGCCTTCTAGTTAAAAAAAATGCATTTACAACATATATTATGTTAACATACCAACCTAAACAAGGGCGTTTCTCACAGTCCTTTAACGTGTTTTTTGCAGTGAGAGCGTATTCATCAGGGTGAGTCAATCATTTATTTCTAGGAACAATGTGTGATGAAGTGAAGTCCTGCTTTGTGAGACACCTTTAAACAACCATCCTATACAGGATAGGTAAGAGGAATCCTTTTTTTCTCTAGCTTACGGAGATGTCTCGCTCTGAATCAATTCTTCCCACACAGCTATCTAAATTCTCTTTCTGCTATGAAGTCATTAGACTAACCTTTACAATGTGAATAGAGGAAGGGGTGATCTTTGTTCTACACCAATAATAAACACAGACCTTTTATTTCAATTATGTGGAGACAGGTATAAAAAGGGAGGCATGAAGCAACATTAGTCCAGATGAAATTAAGGCCAGTTAGTACCCAAACCATTCAATTTCTGCTTTCATAAAATTAAGAACCTCATCAGGAAAAGCCTGAAACAGCAATAGCAATGGAGTAAAGTGTCCTGGAGGGATGCTGACTGCTTTCTCAACCAGACTAGAAATAGCTAGAGAATTAGACCAGTTCAGACTGGGTGTTCAATGGCACTACAGTCAGGGTGAGTTTTAGATATAGGTAAAGGAGTAAGTTGTCCAAAGTAGTAGAGCCAGGGACAGCAAAATGGCTATTCAAATCCTAAAAATCCACGTCTGCAGCTGCTGGTAGGAAGAGTTAGAGTATGTTCATCAGCTGTGACTGCAACCATGATAGGGTGGAAGAAACAGGGATAAAAAGGCAGCTCTTTCAAGAAGAACCAGACACCTGCCTCATCTCCTTGTGTTTAAAAAGGCACACTCAATTCTCTAGAGCTCTCCTCTGGCACCTCTCCTTCATGTGGCAGAAATGGTCAAGTTTGGATGTTCTCTGGGAACATAATTCAGATTTCACACATTGCTGAGAAACTTGGAGCTATCTGTGATTGTGGCTGACAGAAGAATGAACTCTAAACCTCCTTTTTGATCTCTGTCAGTCTGGGGCCATTTTAGGATTAACATTTCTGAAATGATTCAGATTGCCCAAGGTGCTATGGGGTTTTGGCTGCATCAGATTCAGGAAGACTACTCTGCATGTGTAGAAACAAATGAGCCCCTAAGCAGCTCTGCTGAGAAGGACCTGGGAGTGCTGGTGGACACCAAGTTAAGCATGAGGCAGCAATGTGCCCTTGTGGCCAAGAAGGCCAATGGTATCATGGGCTGCATCAGGAAGAGTGTTGCCAGCAGGTCGAGGGAGGTGATTCTCTCCCTCTACTCAGCCCTGGTGAGGCCACATCTGGAGTACTGCGTCCAGTTCTGGGCTCCCCAGTACAAGAGGGATGTGGCACTACTGGAGAGAGTCCAGCGAAGGGCCACAAAGATGATTAGGGGACTGGAGCATCTCTCTTATGAGGAAAGACTGAGAGAGCTGGGCCTGTTTAGCTTGGAGAAGAGAAGGCTGAGAGGAGATCTTATCAATGTGTACAAGTATCTGAAGGGAGGGTGTCAAGAGGATGGGACCAGACTCTTTTCAGTGGTGCCCAGTGACAGGATGTGAGGCAACAGGCACAAACTGAAACACAGAAAATTCCATCTGAACATGAGGGAATATTTTTTCACTGTGAGGGTGACAGAGCACTGGAACAGGTTGCCCAGAGAGGTTGTGGAGTCTTCTTCTCTGGAGATATTCAAAAGCCGCCTGGATGCAATCCTGTGCAATATGCTCTAGGTGACCCTGCTTGAGCAGGGGGGTTGGACTAGATGATCTCCAGAGGTCCCTTCCAACCTCAGCGATTCTGTGATTCTGTGATTCTAAGGCTGTGGCTCAAATTTCCTCACAACCTTACTCTACAATTAAAAGAGTTCCTTTAAGCAGAAGTATAGGAACAAGTGCTGTAAAAACTATCTATCCTGATTTAACATTGCATGGCTGAAGGAACTAGAAGTCTCTAATGACAAGGATTTGATTGTACTATGAGTAGATTTCTAGTTGTCTTGCACTGCTTGAGGAGTTTAGTGGGATGGGACACGAGGCCAGGGACCTGACCTTTCAGCAAAATGGAATATCATCTAATTATGGCTCTGTGTAAGTTCACTGCTTCTCTTCTCCCAGCTATTTCACAAGTTTGGCTGACGGAGGAGCTGTTTTGTGATTTAACACATTTTAAAAATATTGTACAGTACCTTCCACAGAAGTTGATTAACTCACTTTGATTAACTCATGTTTACATTGCACATTTGCCGGTCTCAAGCTATCACCTATCTGCCAACCAGTCTTCTTTTTAGGGATCATGCATTTCCATTGGACTACAAACTAGTTTGTAATTAATAACAACTATTTTTGTAATATAAATACTTAATTTAATATTAATATTTTAATAATTGCACAAAATAGATCTTTAACTTGCTCAGACTTTGCTACCTCTGAGCAGCTAACTGAATATACCAAGACAGAGCTTACCCACAACAGATGACAATCCTAAAAAAAAAAGGAGTTTACCACAAGAACGAACTACAGGGAAATAACTCCAGAACTCTCAGAAATAATACATCAGCAGCTCAAAAAGGCAAAATTGAATTAAAGGGAGCCATTCCAATCTGTATCGCTTCCTAAAAGGACATTTTAAAATTTATTCAAAGCTAATAAAGAGAAAGAAAAAAAAAAGAAACCGCATCAACTAAGATTAGTATCAAGAATCATACAAAGTGCCACAATTCATTGGATTGTCACCTAGATGCATTAAGATAAGGAATATTTTATCTAGCAAAGGACCAAATACGGAATTCCTAGTTCAGTATTCATCATTAGTTTCTTTTGATTATTAATTAAGCATGCACAGACCACTTATGTCCCTAAAAAGCCCACTCATCTGAGGAGCTGAGGGAATTTATAATTATAAAATAAAATAAATGGGAAAGCCCACATTCCTAGCAACTTCTAAGGCTCTGGCTTCTTGCTAAATTACTAAATAACCTTATGAAGGGCTAGCATTAATTTATGAGAGTGGGTTGAAGCATGAGAAGAAAATAGGCAATGAAGAATTTTGGACCTAGTCAAAATTAATGAATGCTACTGGCCAGTTTTGGCAACTCCTAGGTGAAAACGACAATACTAAGAAGGGCAGGTGACAGAAGGAAGCAAACAGTACCTGAAGGATGAATCTGTTCTATTAACATCCCCCATTTGCCTTCTCCTATTATTGGCTATTCATTGCCTCAACATGGTTTAGAACTTCTTGTAACTTTTTGTAGCTGGCAATAGAATGCTTTTCCACAAGCATTAAGAAGAAAACAGGAATCTAGGTAATTTCAGGACTAAACACTACTTCATCGAGCCACAGCATATGTCCTCATCATGTGAGCTGGACCGAGTCGCATCTGCTCTTTGCCATGTTCTCTAAAGGCAAAGGACAGAAATTAATGCCTAGAATACTCAGATCAGTGTATTACCCAAGTGTTTTGGTGACAGTGCTGCCAACCTCTAACATGTAAAATTTATGAATCACTTCTCTCTCCAAAAATCATGAAGGTTTTTTTTTTAATTATACATTTGCATGCTTTTATTTCTCACTTTTTGAACCTCCAGAGTGAAACTATGTCTTGTTTTCAAGTTTCTCTTTGAAATAAGAAGGCTAGAAAGATTTTTTTTTCTGTTCTAAGAAAAGTTAAAAACCCAAATCATTGGTTTTCAAGAATTACACTTTTAAGAAAAAACATCCAATGTCACTCAGACCCAGGATGAAATTTTACACTTGCCTTTTTGCTTTTATAGTAATAGTAATTAGTGTCTGATGTCTCTTCTCACATATTCTTTACTTTCATTAGCCCTGTGAGCTGACACACAGCTAGAAAAAGGACTAAAATCCCTCTCTGTCCTTACATTTCTCCTGTAGTAAAATAAGAAAGTATACAGACTAGCAATATCAGATCAGTCAGCTAACTGTAATGACTGATATTTCTGACCTCTAATAGCTTACAGGACACTTCCCAAGATGTTTCTGTTTGAACTACAGCATGCCTTTTGGAAAAAAAATTAAAAAATAATAATCTATTTTAGATTTAAACATTTCTGATGAAGAATACACCTTGGTAAATTATTTTGATATTTAATTACCTTTGCTGCAAAAAATTTCTCCCTTAATTCAAGACTGAACTTGTTCTACTTTAAATGGAGACAGTGTGTCTTGCTATATATTTGTCTGCTGGACTGCAGAGTGCTTTGTTATTATATTTCTCTTACTCCCAGTATCTCTTCCTTTCATCCATTTTTAGTTTTCAGTACTCCTTTTAAGTTCTGGACACAAGAAATGAACACACTATTCCAGGAGAGGTTGCTTCCAAAAATACAGAGGTGATAGAGCCTCCATATTCATAGGCTTTGTTTTTACAGGTAAGGGATGTATTTGTGTTTGTAGCTACATTGTCACATTGTGAGTTCATTTTCATTGCATACAATTCCACTTAAACAAAGACTCCCAAGGAGATCAAAGTAATCTCCAGAGTCATTCCAGCCATTTCTCCTAATTTCAGTGATCTTTAAACACAAAATGATTCTATTACAAATTATCTTTTATTTAATTTGAGCTTCAAGGAAAGGTTTCAGTAACAAAATCAAGACAACAATAGCTCTTTTGCTGTGAAGAAGGACACATACACAAAAAACCCTCTAAACTGCAAGCATTATTTTGTCCAAACAGTAGTTTGCATGAGCAGCTAATCTAATCAACCAGTTTGCATGTGAAATAGTAACCCTGAACTTAATTTGCACTGAAAACACATTTAAAAGCACATTTTGAAGTTCTTTTGCATGGAACTGCATAATGGCTTTACGTATTATTAAGGCAGAAGCCACAAAGTGTCCTGGTTGTGTTACATTTCTTTTCAGTTTGGGCAGCAGCTGTTCTTCAAATTGGAAAAGAAAAGAAATGTCATAGCTGGTATTCTGACTTTTGAATGACATGATATATACTAGCAGAGCACCTGTACTCCCTATCTTAGACGCCAGTAGTCATCTCAGCAAAGTAGCGTGGAGCTCAACAAGGACCTCTTGATAAGGTAATCAGATTATTCTGAGCTCTGTACTTCCATGATGGGTTAAAAAAGAATAGGAGTAAACACCTGATGAGGCAAACAGAAGAAAAGCCGTTCTGTGGCAATGTATAGGACAACGTAATAGAAGGTGTTATGGACCAGAAAGAGAAGAAGAAACCCAACTAACTGCAAACTAGCAGTCATCTCAGCAGGCTAACCATTTGGGAGGATGAAGATCTCCAAAGAATAGAAATAGTCAACATGCATACTATCTGCTATTTCTCTGATAAAAGTAAAATGGACAAGAGTTAGGAGGGGCTGTCAAGTCATCAACCCTAAACTTGAGTATAGCTGAAAGAGGAAAACAACAACTCCATATTACAATGGGTAGATTACAAGACCAGGTAAGACTCAAGCTAATTAATTCAAAGCTCCTCAAGACACTTTGACTTTGGGACTCCAGTGAAGAGAAAACTTGAGATAGGTGGTTCTCCTCATACAAAAAGGCTCATCCAATATAAGGGAGAGAGTTGCATAACTTTAATTTTTGAAATTTTTACACATAGCTTTCTGAGGTTGTGAGGTGAAAAGAAGGGTTTTTTTCAATCAGTTGTGAAACTGCTCAGAGAGGTTAGCATGTATAAATCCAAAGTTCTCTATGTAGGGCCACTTTTAAGGAGTGATAGCTAATGAATTTGAACCCCTGCATTAGTTGAAATACAGATATCATGTATCTCTAAAAACTAGAGTTAGTTAATCTAGTTAAACTAGAGTTTAGTTAATCATGAAAACTCTTCAAAGGCAGAACAATCTTTTCTATGTTTATGCCTGCATAAAATGAGACACCAATTTTGTTTGGAGTGCAGGTACTGCTGTAATACTAACCATAAATATATATGATTCTTTGTATCTACTTGTAGCTACAGTAAATTGCAAGCAATGTTTTGGTGATAGGGCTATCACAGATGAGATTATATGAGTGATTAATAAAAGGAGTTAGTCCTTCTCTAAAAGAGAATATGGTTTGATCAGCAGGGGATATTCTATTTCATATTCTATCTATCTGTATATTTTGACTTAAAATTTTTGGAATGAATGCTTTTTTCAGTTAAAACAACAGATTCAGTTATAGATGATTGCTTTTTGAGGGGTGCTTTAAACACTAATGCTATATTAAAGAACAAGAGAATTCACAACCTGTGAGTACAATCAGTGTCTTGAGTCCAATCCAATGTCTTCATAACTAAATTCAAAATAGACTAGAGATCTGAATTAACTCACTCTGCCAGATTCATTGTGCAACCTTGAGCATTTAATGTCACTGTACCTTCCTCATTGGTGCAAATAGCCATAAATATAGATGTCTGATCAGACAGAAATTTCCTCAGATAAAAGAACTATAGGAACTGTATAAAATGGTAGGCCTAGATTTTTTCTGCGAAAATGGGTGTATCCAGAACGCTTCTGCACTTTACATTTTCTCAGTTGCCAGAGTGACCTTTGATTCAAGTGGTAACAGCCTTCAATCAAAATGGTTCTTCATTAACTCTGGAATCTGGGAGCCATGAAGGAGGTGTACAAACTTCATTTACCATCTTCATTTCACCTTCAGGTTCTGCAAAGTTCAGTCAGACATCAGAAACTCAGGCATGTCAAAATTCTGGATAGTGAAAAAGTGCTCATTATTCTAAGTTAGATAACATTCTAAATGTTATTACACTAAACACTTCCAGTGATGTGTTTTGATCAGGAGACTGTTCTGTCACCTTTACTTCAATAACTGTTATGAATTATAGCACAGTTAAACACATTACTGCTCTCCTCAAATCACTGGGTAAATTATGTGCAATACTAAAGCTTGTGTTTGTCCTTGGAAAATGCTAGTCTCCATCACCCTGTCATTTCAGAGTGCAAAATTGAGCCTGTGATAGAACCAGGCCTTTTCTCATCTGATTCAATTCATTTACTATGTTAAGAAAAACAGTTCTTATATTTCCACTTGTTTAGAAGGATCTGATATAAATGGTACTCAAATCAGTTCTTCCCCTTGCCATAGGAGAGATATTTTACTCTGAGCAAATGAAAATGAAACAGAATTGAACATCTGTGTATTTCTCAATTCCAAAATAGCACTTTACACTGCATCTTGTTTTATCCCAAAATTACATGTACTCATGGGCCTAATTCTTCTGTTATGAGAGAGAATTCCAGAGCAACTCCAGTGAAATTTCAAAAAAGGAAAATGTTCATGTCTGATAAAGAAAACAGTAACTTTGTTGCTTTGCCTCTATTATGTGATCGTTATTTATAAAGCATGCTATTGTTTATTGACACAGTTCTATTTTAAAATACAAGGAACCAGCCAGCAGGTTGAGGGAAGTGATTCTTCCCCTCTCCTCTGCACTGGTGAGACCACACCTGGAGTGCTGGGTCCAGTTCCAGGTTCCACTGTACAAGAGATACGGAACTACTGGAGCAAGTCCCGCAAAGGGCTACTAAGATGATTAAGGGACTGGACCATCTCACATGTGAGAAAAGGCTGAGAGAGCTGGGACTCTTCAGCCTGGAGAAGAAAAGACTCGGGGGATCTTATCTGTGCATTTAAATATCTGAAGGGTGTTAAGAGGATGGGGCCACACTATTTTCAGTGGTGCCCAGTGATAAGACAAGAAGCAACATGCATAAACTGAAATACAGGAAGATCCATCTGAATCTAAGGAAAATCTTTTTTACTTGTGAAGGTGACTGAGCACTGGAACAGGTTGCCCAGAGAGGTTGTGGAGTCTCCATCCTTGGAGATATTCAAAAACTGTCTGGACAGGGTCCTGGGCAACATGCTTTAGGTGACCCTGCTTGAGCAGGGAGGTTGGACTAGATGATCTCCAGAGGGCCCTTCCAACCTTAAGCATTCTGTGATTCTGTGATTCTGTGATTCTGTGAAACATGACAAGCTCCTAAAATTAAAAGATACAAGTCTTAAACATCATTAAATATACCTGGAGTGAGGCAAAACATGGCATGTGACCACCTTCTCATTCCTCAGGGCCAAAAAACTAGACAAGGCAAAGCCATTTTATAGGGTCACAGCCTTTGGCTCTCTAGTTTTACATGGCTCCCAAACACCAGCAAATGTCAGGAAGCTTAATACATCACATGTAATATGCCATGTAAAGTTCTCTGTGCATATATATGTAATAAATCTGGTCTGATATAAAGATCTTTACATACATGCAGTCATGTCACATTTACAGTACTAAGAGGCTTCTGAAAATGTAAGATCAAACTGAACAGAAGAAATTGATATCCAGTTTATAAGGAAGAGGCTTCACAAAATTAAATTTAATTGAAATGCACTTTTTTTGCATTTCGTATCTTGACATCTTAGCTTCACAGTCACAACCACAGCACAAAGAATAGCAGAATAGGCTCCTATTTTTGTTTTGTTTAAATAGGGCTGAATTTAAAGTCTAAGGTAGCAAATCTGCTTATCCACACAGAATCATAGAATCACAAAATCACAGAATAATTCAGGGTGGAAGGGACATCAAGAGGTCTCTAGTTCAATCTCCTGCTCAAAACAGGGTCAGATCAGAGATCAGATCATGTTGCTCAGGGTTTCATCCAGTCAGGTCTTGAAAACCTCTAAGGATGGAGACTACAGAGCCTCTCTGGGCAACCTGTTCCACTGCTTGACAGTCCTCATGGTGAAAAATTATTTACCAAATAGGAACTTCTCTTGTTTCAATTTATCCCTGTTGTTTCTTGTCCTCCCACCATGATCCACCATGAACAGTCTGGCTGTTTTCTTGATACCTTGTAGGCATTGGGGGGGGGGGGAAGGGAGGGCAGGTGAGGGGTGATTTGGTCCCCCTGAAAGCATCTCTTTTCCAGGATGAACAAACCCAGTTCCCTCAGCTTCTTCTCACAGGGCGGGTGCTCCAGCCCAACCGACTTGGTGACCTTCTGCTGAACTTGCTCAGTTTATTGACATCTTTCCTGTATTGGGAGGTGCCAAACTAGATGCAATATGTAGATATGGTCTCTTGAGTTTCAAGTAAAGGGAGATAATAACTTCCTTGGATCTACTGCCTGTGCTCCCGTAAATATATCCCAGGATGCTGCTGACCTTCTTTCCTGCCAGGACACACCACTGGGTAACTTTCAGCTCTTAATGGATCAAAGTTGCTACATGTATTCACATTTGTCAGCCTGACATTTTTCTCATGTGTCCCAAACTGTTCATGCAAATACAAAAACAAGTATGCATGCATAGGTTTTAAAGCACGGATCTCTATCTTTCTAAAGTGATTAAAATAAACATGATTTGGTTAAATCAATGTCCATCCACACCTCTGTGGTTACAGCTGCAGATGGAGGGTGGCTTTGTTGACTTTCATTTTTGACCTCTTAATGTGTGATCACTCACTGTTAACTCAGTCCAGTGGTAATCTATCAGAGATTTATCTTTGTTGCTCTGGATTCGTATTTTAAATACGAGTGGTCAGATTCCCTTTTGGCATAGTTCCAATGAAATCAGCTATTGATTGGACTTGAGGAATTTCTGTTCACATGTATAAGGGTAGGAGACATTTCTGAATAGTTCAAGTTTCTAACTATCACACAAAAAAATAAAAATCACAACTTTAAATGACACTGTAGTGATCATGCCTGTCTAGTCAATAGACAATGCTGTTGATGTTAACAGAAAAAATAAACAAGGAAGTGAAGATGAGAATAAGAGGAAGAGAATGTTGGGTAAGAATGAGACAAGTATTCAAGCACTGTGTTTATACATAGCCCATATGGTGTGGCCATAAACAGTGTGAGCCTACTTTACTAGCATTATGCAGTTTGTAACCTCCCTTCCAGAAAACTCCTGCCTGCCAAATGTTTTTCTTGTCTCTAATACTGCAGATTCCCCAGACATGAAGCCTGCATGCTTACATATACCAAAGTGAAATTCGGTAGACAGACTTTTCATAACTACATCCATCTTCTATTAGCAGGATCAGGAATAGCTGGATTGTCTTAAAAATCTCTTAATTAAACAATCTTAAAATTGTTTTACAAAATCTATACATTTACTGAACTGTAATGTGTAATGCATACTAAAGGCATGATTTTTCGGGCAAAAAAAATTGCAACTACAATAAATCATTGCCAGACCTGATGTTTGCTGTGGAATACAATGGAAGGGACACATGAAGATTTTTATCTAGTATTACGATACCTATGGGTTTGAAGATCCATATCCAGCTATTTGGCAGCCTATTTTGATCTCTAGACTTTTGTTGCTAATTTGTTTTAATGGTTTCTGAAGACTCAAGCACTACGGGAGCATACTTTCAGGAATAAATTACATGGTATCTCAGTCACAATGCTGATAAATATATAGATAATGAAATATCAAGTATTCTTAATGTAGCGAGGATCTGGCTTTAATTCCATCATCTAATATATCATTTTGTCATTAGTCCATCTTTTACAACTCATTTTCGCAGTATGTATTTTGATACTTTGTAAAATGAACATAATAATCCCAAAATGTCAGTTTTGTCCATTGGCCTGCTTGCATTTTTTCCAAGAAGAGTTTTAAGAGCACTATAGACTTTTGCAAGATTTTCCTTTTTAAATGACAGCTCTCATATAAATCTAACTGCATTTGAGTCAATGAGTGCTATGCCAGTTTGCACTAGATAAGGGCCTGCTGCAAAAATATGCTTTTTAGACTGTCAGAGGTCTTATGCTTCATTTACTGTGCTCTAGTGAGAATGAGAGGATAGTTCTAGCGGAGTGCCATATTATTACTGTTTCTCTACAGAGAGGTTGAACAGATGTCTTCATCCCAGGTTCGGCAGCTGTACAGTTGAAGATGCCATGACAACTGGGTAATAAGTTAGCAGTTTTCTGTGCTAGCAAGCAAATTTAGAGGGTCTAGTGAGGCTGTGGGCAGCTCAAATCCACACAAATCAAAGCCAGTATAGAAGTAAACTCCTGCTGAACAGGCTCAGTACTTACATACCCAAATCACTTCTACTCAGCCTTCTGAGAACAACCAGCAAACTTATTAGGGACTTCAATAAGAGTAAGAACAATCTGTGAATACTATTAGGATTTCCGCAACAGCATCTGTGCCATTTTGTCCTGTCCCCTTCTTTCCATTCCAGCTCCTGTCCCACTTGTTTCTAAATGAACAGCACATTGTTTGAAGGATTATTATATCATCTGTTTCCAGGAAAGTTTCTGAATTTTACATTACTTTTTATTCTTGTAATACAGCAAGTAGGGACCCGAAGCCTGAGTAAACCCTTCCCCCTCACATCTTAACCACTAAACTGACTGCAAGGGAATTTTGCCAGAAAATTTAGAAACCTGAATAACTTGAGGACACTGCAGAGGTTATTCAGTCTATTTCTATTTCTATTTCTATTTATTTTATTTTATTTTATTTTAATTTTAAAGATTGCACTCCTTAATATAGAGACCTAAGTCTAAACTGCATTTCAAAAGCCAAACTTTTACTTCAAATATTGTCCTTTGTGCCCACTAGTGCAAAGGTATACCTTATTTTCAAGTTGTGAAATCCTTGTAAGTGGAAGCAGCTCTATCATTCTTACTGTATGCTAAGCACTGCCAAACTAGGTAAGCCTAAAGTGCTGGTATGCTCTAAGGACATAGTAATTCCTCTCTGTAAACAAGCTCCAAGATATTTACAATATTCAGGAGCAGTTCTGCACAATTTCTGTTCTGCAGTTACTATTGTAAGACATCTTCCATCCCCTTTTCCCCGCAAAAATGCAGAGCCAAATCCCATTTATCCTCCAATGAAATTACAGGAAGATGTAAATGTTATCCTCATTTCCAGCAAAAAGAATTTTACTGGTTATAATTTCAATAGTTCTTTCTCTTTTTTTGACCATACTCAGCAGTTGTTCATTAAAACACTAATTGTTGTTTAAGTCTCTGCTGATCTGCACTACAGTTCCTGGGACTGTATGCAGAAATAACTCACAAAACATCTGGAGTTGGCAATAATATAAATCTATTTGTCCTAACAGATATTCTGACAACCTGTAACCATGCAACAGAATAAATTGTGTCAGTTTCTAACCAAAAGTCCTCATTTATATTTTTAGCTTTTTTTAGAAGACAGGAAAGGTGTGGTCAAAACTGATCAAACAGCAGTTTGCAGAATTCACGCATCTGCAAAATGAATTCTTAGTCAATGTGTGTTTTCTCTATTTTCCTCAGCATCAGTGCTCAGTACTAAAGAAACCATTAAGGCTCTTGCATTCTTAGTATCTTGATTTTTATGCTTATCAATATCCCATGTAGTCTAGTTTTCATCTTGTTCCTTGCACAAATACACAGAGTTCTCTTTCCCCTCCTCTATTCTGTCCTTGGAGAGGACTAAAACTCATGGAAATAATGTCTGATGTTCTAGATTACAGATCTCACTAAAATCAAAAATTTATACCAGGCTGAATATGACTCATTGTATATTGTGTAGACAAAGCCATACTGAATGGGACCACTCAAAACCGTAATTCTGTGTATTAGATCATCTCATTTTTTTTTGTTGTAACTTTTATTATGACAGTTCATGCCAGAAAAGAGGAATGCTCTCCCCAGTACAGATCAATTAGAAAGAGTTTATGCCAGTCAAATGCAACTGCTATAAAGATATTTTTCACAATCTCTTGACTCTATCAATTCTTTCTGATCACTGTTTTCTCTCAAGTCTCAACAAAATTATATGATCTCTTGAGCAATGCACATGATAATCAAAACTCCCATTGCTATCACAATACATGGCTTAGGAGGCATTTCTGAGAGCAGGGAAATATGCAAACAATTAATAAGATAGTAAATCCCCAGGACTATGACAGGAGAATAAGTCCTGGCTACAACTTTTGAAAGATTCTCAGATTTATTTGTTTTTACCAGACCCATCTTTATTTTACTTGGCAATGCAAAGCAATGTAAATCCAGCTTAACCAACCAGCTTTGTCTATATTGTTGAAGCATACTGGTCAAACTGGCATTCTACATTAATTTCCATATCTCACTGCTGTGAAGGTGGCACAATTCACCCTGCACACACAGAAAAATGATTTAACTGATTTTTGTTTTGTTTGCTTTCCACCCAGCTGAAAAGAAACTAGAACTGCATTAATATTGAAACACTATTTTCAGGTTGATTCCTGCCCTGTCATTGCATGGATATGAATGCTGCTGTCTGACATTTCTGGAAAGTATGAGAAGAAGAGAAGCTGAGCTGCTGAGTCTGCATGTTACACACAGGCAGAGAGGTAAAAACTCACCACAGAATTATTCAACCTGAGAAAATGATGCGAGATACCTCCCAGAAGTGTTAAACAAAATGAAAAAAAGACACAGAATTAGTGAACCCACAGCCCAAGTCTAACTAGCAAACAAACCAGGCACAAAAGGATGAATAGACAAAACAAATCTATTGGTTCAGTGTAGAAAACCCCAGCTCCCACTGTGCCTTTCCCTTCCCCTCTCACGCACACCCACCAAGAAGGGGAAGGAATGGTAATGCTCTTCAGGGCATTAACTATATTGGTTATTTAGTCCAGTGGTAATAGTAACCAAACAATTAATTCCCTCTTTATTTGGATGCCTGGATTGCTATGCATCTAGTTCTGGTTAATTCATTTATTTCCCATTTTTCCTGACACAGAAAACCTAGGCTTCATTAACACTGTCCTCTGCCTTTCACTTCATTTTCTCACATCTGTTTACTGACATTATTGGCATTCAAATGTTAGACTCCTTTTAGCAGTGATGAACAGATTTGGTCCTGGTGATGGATCCTAAAGCACATTCTTTACTGTAAAGACATGGGGAACCTTTTGATACCATGGAGTACCTGTTCACCTCCTAGAACAAATTCACTACAGGAAAGAGCAGGCATAGCACAGCTTCGCACAATGGGAGTCACACCCATTTACTTTGAACCTGAACTTGGCAGCAGTGTGCAGTTTAAGAATTCGTTTTACAACTCCTCATTACACCTTTGATTTTTATGTATGGGCATAAAAGATATAATGGAAAAAACTCACTCATGGAAAATTATGAAATAATTGCCTCATGCCATAGCCTGTCATTATTGTGATAAATAAAATGAGCTGGAGATAGTAACTCACCTTTACTCTTTGTTTGAAGCATTAATATTCCATATGCATTCCTTTCTTTGGGAAACTTTATTTATGATTGCTTCCAATTCACTGCTAACCTATGCCTGTTTACATCAGAATAGCTCCACTGACTTCAAGGCTGTTTTTCCAGCTTGCATCAGTGCAAGCTTAGATTCATTTTCCTCAAATTATGTTAATGCCTACCCATTCTTTGCAGCTGGATATAAGCAGATTATTGCATGGACTTTGCTTGCAAAACAAATATATTCATGATGGCAATCTAGGCCATCAACTTTAATCCAACTAATTTCTGCATGAAGCCTGTAACTTCTACTTGAACTACAGTATCTCTATGAAAATCAGTCTTTATTTTAAGAGTTGAATAGAGAATCCATTGTTTTCTTTGACAAATTATTCTACTAGTTCATCATGCTTACTTAATATATATCTCCAGCTCAGATCTCTCTATCTGAGACAAACTTATGTTTCTGCCCTTTTGAGCTAGTTTATTTTACATCTGTTCTGAGGCTCACCATCAACAGTGTAAGGTAAAAGAACAGAGAATCCAGTCCAGGAGAATACAGATGACAGACTGCCTTAGCAATCTGAGCGCCCTCTGAAAAAGAGGATGGTAGAAAGACTATGGTTATTCAGAATGTTTCCCCGTAGCTCAGCCTGTCTCAGATTCAGCCAGTTTCCTTTTGGTAAGTGGATGATATCTGCCATGACCTTTGATAGATAAGAGATATGGCAGAAATGTAGAATAAGTGCCTCTGATGCTACAAATGGTACTCTGGCAAAACCAAAATCAGTGTAAGCAAGAACTGGAAGCAAGAAAAGCTCTGAACAGGTGGCTATTAGAAGATATAAGCCAGTTACTCTATGCCTTCTAGCATACTGTTTTGGTATCATCTTACATTGCTCCATCCTCTCACTCCTGTGTGTTAGTTAGGATGACTTAAACCTAGGCTGATGCAGCAAAGTACAAATGTTACCATTGTATCACATCTGCTGTCTCTTGAATCGCTGACTTTGCAGATATCCTGAACTTCCCATTCCCATGAACTTGCAGGGTACTGATATCATGGACAAGTGAAAATGCTGATTTAATTTTCTCTCTTGTGATTTTATTAGAAGAAACATGGGGAAGTAAGATGTATGTAGCCCCACCCCCTTCCGCTGTACCCCAAAAGAAATCTGCTTCTAGTCATCTTACAAGTGACTGTCGGTTGTGCAATTCCTGTACTTCCATCCACAGTGCAGCAATAGCCAACAGCAGTCTTATTTTACTTACAGTGTTGTAATGACCACAACAAAGGACCTGGTCCTGATTTGGGAACCAAACACACAAGCAGGGTTTTGCTTATCTTCACAGTATTTCAAAATCTTACTTCTAAACAGCTTTTAGTTGTTTCTTCTCAGCATTCATTCTGTCTCTCCCTAAACTCTGAGAGAAATATAATTTAAAATATACTAACTTGCTGAAAATAGTAAAATCAAAATGAAAGGACTACACACAAAGGCCATTTTTTTAATTTAAATCACCAGAATACATTTCACTGGAAAAGAGAGTCAATATAAACAACCAGAACAAGATGGAATCAATTTCAAACATTGATATCCTTAAAATTTACTATTCCCACCCTACTTTGTTGACCACAGTTAACGTGATCTATATGCAGATTATTTATTAGACTATGACTGATTCAACTGAAAGCATCCTCTAAGACAAATGGACTCACAAAAAATATGGCTTCTAAGCATCATTCACAATGCCTATATATATCCAGATTGTTCAAATACACACCGAAAAACACTTATCATACATCACTAAGTGAAGTTGTTATGAACTCCTGACTTCAACCCTATGTGCAAAAAACCCACCTTGTTTAAAACCTAGAGGAAGCTGCATACAGTGTAAACAAAGATGATGTTTAAGTATCAATATTTAATGAAAATGTAAAACCTGCCAAGCCAAGTCTCAGATCAATGTATTTTTTCCAGCTAAAAAGGGGTTGCTAGTCAGGTGCTGAGTAGCAAGTCTCAGATCTCAATCTTGTTCATTTTGGCTTCATGCACAGAGGGAAAAAAGCACACTGAAGTTCTCTTCCACTATCAGAATAGGCAAAAGAGAGAGTAAAATCAGTACTGCCCAGTGACTTTAAATATAAATATCATGAAATTAATGTTTAGTACATAACTCAGTCCCAAAGGAAAGAAAAGAAAGCTACAGATAAGTTAGGTAACTGAAGAGATGGGGATTCTAAAAAAAATGTTCAGTAGAACTGGAAAACTTCAAGTGACTCTTTGTGTCTTTACACTCAGCTTTGACTTCTTTCTTTGTTTCTTTTATCCTTCTCCCACTTTCAGCTTTGTACATTCTTTAATGTTGCTTCCTATGTTTGGAAGCCTCCTACTCATTGTCAGCCAAGCGTCTTTCTTTGCTTTCAAGCCCATATTTAAAACCTACTACTTCACTGCATTTTTACTAATCTACCCAGTTTTTGTTCATGCCTTCTCTTTCCTGAATCCTTTTTACGTTTTGCGTTGTGCGTAGCTGACCTCTGGAAGGTCCTCATGATAGGAACCACGTTTTCTTTCTTTTTTTGCAAAGCATTTAAGAACAAACTGGTTATTCTAGCTTCAATCTTCTAAAGTGCTTGAGGGTTTCTTGTAGGAGCATTCTGCTACTCAGAGTATCTTCCTGAAATATGTGACTATGTCTACAATGGAAGAAGAGAAGTAAGTTGGTGCAAATTTTGGCAGGTACAACATTGATTCAGCCAGATCAACTGGCAACCTTTTTCCCACTCCCCTCACCCCACTTTCCCTAGGGTCCAGTATTCTGTTTTCCAACAAGTCTATCCCAAGATGGGCAAACTGCCCAGCAGCTACCCTGTGGTCTTACCAAAGCCTTTACACAGCCTGTAAAAGGGATGCTATTTGCCTTTTCCACACTCTGTAGTCTGTCTTCTACAACCATGTAAGGGAGAGCAAGATTTGCCTCCTTCTCTTCTTCCTTCCTCCTACCCATATGAAGTATTTTTACAAAACAACTGAGATAATACCTACATTATGTTGCCAGAAATTAAATACTGCTTTAGTATCCCACAAAGCATGCTTATAACTTTTCTGTTTTCAATTATCAAACTAAATCTAGTCAGAACACAAAAATACATAAAATAAAAGAAACAATTACAAAATATTCAGTGGTATGGGGAGTTAGCAACAAATAAAATTTAAAAAGGAGAAAAAAAGACAAAATCTACAGTACTTTGAACTTGGCAGAGTAGTAATATAAAATGTCACTGACAAATAATTTTTGTGTAGACTAAATCTCCATTTTTAGGAATGCCATCCTAAAATCTGAAAGAGAAATACCTGCTGAAATGAACTGAGGGTTTTCCCGAGAATCTCACTTAATAACCAGGAATGAAGTCCAATCAAAGCCTTTAAAGTCTACACTCTGATAATTCCACGTCAAAATATAGTTGTAAATATATCAAAATAAATTACAGGATGCTGAAAAATAAAATAACTTTGATAGACACACAGGAAAAAAAAAAAGGAAATATTCAGAAAAGGTAAGACAAAACCAAAGCAAACATAGCAAAATGGACAGTCAAGGTGCCACCAAAATAGCCTAGGGCCTTCATCAAGCTTTCTGTCCCTATCATCCTATGTTCAGCTATATTTTTATGTCATGTAAGGCATAATAAAAAATACTATGAAGTTTTCCAGCTGTGCTTTATATCATACTTTTTTTCATATCTCTGAACCTCAGAAAGATGTTTTGCACTTTGAAGTACAATGTCTATCCAAAAAAGGTGTGTGACTTATAGTGGAAAGCACCCTATGTAAACATTCACACGATCAAAATCTGATTTATATCACGGAAGCTAAAAATGGGACCCATTGAATGCAATTAAAAGGTTATAATACAGTCATCTACAGTTTAATATTGTGAAAGTGCATTTTGATTCAACTGAAGTCCAAGGAACTATATCAATAGAATCTGGTTCAGTATCTAGCTTAACAATTAAGAAGAAAAGCTGATTTGTCTGGCTTTTAACTGAAAAAGAAAGTCTTATATCTGCAAATTTTGTTTTGTTTCTGTTAACAGAAGATTTGTGTTGTTACATGTATATCACAGATAGCAATTCTTCTCAAATAGTCTCCTTCCTGGACCAAGATTACAAGTTTTCTCCACAGCCCACTGTATGACACCTCTTGCATTCCTGCAGAATATCTTGTATTTCTTACCACTGTCCCAGTCTCTTACAGAGAGGCTAAAATATTACTACATTTTCAGGTTGCAAAGGCAGCTTGTAGAGTGTGGCTTGTCCAGTGGCATTGGAGTGGACACTGCGCTCTGGGAGCAGATTTCTGTAAAAATGAATTATAAAATCTCTAGACTATGGCAATACCTAAAATCTTGACTGACTCATCTCCCCTACTATCAGTAAAGTTGGGAGCTACAGTACAAACAGAGCACAGACAGCCTCTAGCATTTTAAGTAGTGCTGATTAGGCCTGCTCTAAATAGATAACACTGTTTAAAACGTTGGCAGCTTTGTTTACCCCAAGGCTCTGAATGTTGCCAGTACCTGAAGAGCCAACCAACTGTTAAGTGGCACTGGGACAGGTTTTCAGTATTTTCCTATGCTGATGAGACTTAGATCTCTAAGTCCCACTCAAGCAACATCTGCTGTCAAGTTGGAGAAGATTTAACGGAGCTTGCATTCTTTTCCTTTAGATTAGACTACATCCTCTTTTAATTTTCTTTTGTTTTTAATGAAACAACTGAAAACTTAGAAACAGCACAGAAACAAATAACCTGTCCCAAATTAGTGGGTTATATACTGAAATACTTCAAAGAGAGGAGTTTCTTCCTCTTCTCTTTAAAAGAACAGAAGTCCGCTTCCACTTCTGAGAAATACAGGATGAGGAAAGCCTCACATCCTTTGTGAAAAGAGCTGACGAGCTAAAGAACTGAAACAGCCTAAGCAGAAAGAGCCCTCCTTATCAGACAGAGAGAGAGGGTCACAGTGTGTGTTCAAGTATTCACTGAAGCTGACAGCATCTTGGATGTCACCTCACCTAGGTGAACACTGTTTCCACACAATGAGTTTTCTCTCACCTTTCATCAGGAGAGACTTCAAAAGCCCAAATCAGAATATCCTATAGGTTGATCTTCAGATTTTCAGGAGGGAGATGCAGGTTGAAATCCCCTCAGCCACAGAAGGAGATTGGACTTGTATGTCCCATCAGACAGATGGGTGACATTTAATCATCAAGTTACCAGTTAAAAGGGGGTTCTTCCAGCATCATAATCTGAATTTGGGGTAGGTTTTCCCCAGGTGGTGTTCTCTGAGAACATGCAGTGGGTTAGCTGAGTCTCCACAACTTGGAAGCTAATGCCTCATTTGTGCACTCCATTGACACTTTCAGCCCTGTGAGTCTGTCGGTGCTGCTGAGCATCCTCAGAGAGATCTATGCACACCTGGGGAACCCTACTGGTAGAAACAGACCCATCGCAGCATAAGTATTGGGTGATTGCCAACAACAGTACATGGTGTTACACTATGTACTGTTCAATGTGTCACGGAAAGTACTGTAACAATTAGTTAAGTTGAAGGTTTTCAAGTTGCGATCTACATAGTTTGTATAAGTTGTCACCAGTATTTTAAATAGGCAACAAAGAAAAGAAAGCTTATTGATAGTCAGCTTAAACCAACTGTACAGGACCTATACTGCCAACAGAGCCAAGAACACAAATAGAGGTTGAACACCATTCACATAGGTGAATGGTGAATGGTTCCCTGGATCACAGACTGGAGAAGATGTTCAACTTGAAATTCTGAAATCCATTTGAAAGGAATTCTGACTGTAAATGTCACTGTGCAGAGATAGATGACTGTGCAGAGATAGATGACTGTCTTCTCAAAGCAAGTGTTTTTTAACATGATCACTAAAGAGATTGTCACCAGAAATAGAAACAGCCACAAAACTTCTAAGCACAAAGAAATTAAACAGTGACACAGTCACCAAATTCAACCTGAGTCATCCAATAAAAACCTGTTTGCATATTAAGACCTGTATATTAAGACTAGTTTTAAAAATAGTTTGCTCTGTTAGAAAAGACTGCTAATAGACTAGACGCATTTTCTGCAAAGTGGATGGGTCCTGCCCATTCATTTTGTCAGCCACAAAACCCTCTGCAGAATGGCAAAGAAGGCTTCATGTTGTCCTTACATCACCTAGAAATTCCCTTTAAGCCCGGTTTCATCTTCTTCGTACTTCTGGACTGGCCACATTCAGTGATCTCAGCTACTGTGTTCATTCTACCTCAAAGTTGTAAATAAGGAGTATATTCTGCCCCTCCAATCTGTTCTTTCAGTCAAACTTCTGTCTGGTAACTTTCTTTTTCAGGATCAATTTTTTTTTCTTTCTCAGCAGTAAATAAATATATTGCAAATATTCAACTTTATGTGGTACTCATCTGAAAGTAAAGAAGTCTTGCTACATAGATGGACAAAACATTTGAAGAAAAATACGCTGATCATTAGCATTCTTTTTTTTATCAATGCGACAAGCTGACATCATTTTGTTATTTTACGTCTCATTTTATGTCCTAATCTATTTTTCACAGAATTTCATGTTCAAAAGTGCATTAGATTTGCTTTGCTGTCCTATGACTGGAGGAAGCTACGAAGTCTCAGTATACTGGCTCTGACCCCCTAAAGGCTTTGTTCATGTTTAAATGTTTACATATTTGAATTGTGATAGTTTAACTTTATGTAAATCATTTCTTCAGGCATTTAAACTGCTTACGTATTTCTTCTTGGGAGTGGTTCCCAAACAGACATACAGGAGCAGGCCCTTGGCAAAGAAGACACCCCAAGAACATAACCTGTATTGTTCAGCACTGTAACATCTAATAAAGAACTCACTTTTGTACACTCTCATGTAAGCGTGAGGAGATTCAGTTACTGACTCCCATGTTAAGTCCTCCACCATCTGAACAGAATCCAAGCGCTACTTTTCAATTTGAGGGTTACTCAAAATACTGACAGAATATAGATCAACTAGCTAACATTTCTCCTAAGAGTCAAACCCAGAATCCAGCTATGCCTACTTAGGGTCCAGTTCCAGCTACCACCATAACTTAGACATACCCTTTCTCAGAAAGAAATGCACAATAAATATAAGTAATTACACTTCTGCATGACCTTTTTTAAATACACAGTCGTATTTACTCCAAAAAGGAAACACAGATAGCTGGAGGTTGTTTCATAAGCAGCAGATCTAAATAATAGGACTTCTAAACCTGTTCATCTTGGAAGACCCCAGGGTCCAGCAGTCAGCAAGAAAACAGGAATATTTCCTCTTCCTTCAAACTTCTTATGAAGACACCCTGCTGGATAAATCAACTGACCAAGTGATCTGCACAGTCCTACTTAAAAGAAGCAAACTCCTCCATCAATAACTATGATATTTCAGTTAACTAAACCAACAACTCTATATAGACAATTCCATTGAAATTTTAGTTCAACAAAAAAGTGCAAAGCCGTTGGAAAACAAAGTATGGTCTTACAGACAAAGCAGAGCTGCAGTCCACAGCCAACTTGTATACGCACCTTATAACATCAACCAGTATCCATCAACTATATATAGCTAAAATACCTAAATCATCCCAGAGATGTGCTCATATATTTCTACTTGAAAAATAAGTTCATAAAAAGAAAAAAAAAGACATATATGACTATTGGAGATACTAACAGAAAACCGAGATACCAAAGGCAATTTCATAAGATCAGTGACAAAGTAAGCAGCATACACTGTATGATGACAGTTCTTGCAAAGGAGCACTGCTTATCCAATTCAACCATTCTATTGTACCTTGCAGATGAACTGCCAATCAATTTTGCTTTCTTGCAAAATTGCAGGCAAAGCAAAAGAAGACACAGCTTCCTTGCTATAGCAAAGAATGTGTGCACCTGAGCTGCTTGCTCTTTTCACAGAGAACTGATCTTAGTATTGCTATGAAATAGCAACAATGTAGAAGAATTTGGGAAGTGGAAGCAACCAGGCAGATGGTGTAGCCCACTTTGCTTTGTAATCCCCGTATCTAGTTCAGTAAGAATACATCCCTTCAGAACAGGGTTAAAAAAAGCAGGTTGGGAAATGTAAAGGTATCCTCTTCAAGAATTAGGAACACAGAATGCGACATATTATCCTCCAGATGAAGAATAAAATGGTTTTGCCTGCCGTGCTATCAATAAAAAATTGCCCAATTCTGTAAACTTATTTCTGAAGTTATTTTTAGTGAATTGTGGTGAGAAATATTTTTTATTGTCACTGAACTATTGTTTCCATGGGAATCTCCCCACTAAACTCCTGTTTTGTTGCCCTCACGCAGAAGGACAATTCTTTTAATGTCTAGTTATATAGTTACAGTGAATTCAGAAATCTCACTGAAATTCCTAGTGGTTCTGTGGAATTGGAAGGTGAAAAAGAAGGGAGGAAGGGAGGAAGGGAAGGCAGGAGAAAGGGAGGAAGGAAGGAAGGAGGGAGGGAGGACTTTTTTTGAGTACCTCTGATTAAGTTCCAAGCCCCTTCTCCAATCTCCTCAAAAGAAAAAGTAAGTACAGAAAGAGCAAGCCCAAGAGAACAGTTGCAGATAGTCTATCCTCTTCCAGAAATGCCACAAGTGCTATACGCCATGAGAAAGCAATAGACCTTTATGAACCCTCTTAGGTCCTTAAAAGAAATGTGCAGGTCCAGCAACAGTGGTGAAGAGGAAAGGGAAGCTATTTCCATTTGCTAAGGATCAATTTCTATGGAGTTTCACATTTTGGGAGAGGTTTTGTAGGTCTTCATGTCATCTTGAGAGAGGAAGAGAAATCAGGGATGACAGTTAAGAAATGCACAGGTGTGACTAACTAAGCATTTTTTTCTCTCTTAAAGCAATGCATAGGGAATAACCCAGCTGGAATTAAAAAGTGAGCAAGTGGGCAGTGGGTGGAGAAAACACTGAATCAAGTAACCAAAGAGACTCTGAGATTCAACAAAATGAAGAAATAAAAAGCAAAGACTTAAAGACAGGAAGGTCACAGAACTAACACAAGATATATTAAACAGTCCTTTACATAAAGGCTAGTTAGTATCCATTCCTCTTTAATTTGGTTTTGTTTACTGAGACTGAAATGCTGCAGGTTGACAACTGCCTAAGACTATGGGTTTTTAAGTACCTGCTATGCCTTGCAGTGCTGTAGAGCAAAGAATAATGGTACTGGCATGGTTCAATAGCCTCAAAAAAGAGTTAGATCAAACTGAAGTTAAGGATTCAATTATCATACTCCTTCCAAAAGGTGGGAGAGGAAAACTCCTTATCTCTGCCTGAATTATATGGGAAGCATCCTAAAAGCTGGTGTGCACCAGGATAAAAGAGGGGACGGGTGTGTTTCTTAGGAGCTGTGCAGCCCTGCATGCTCATGCCTACAGTATATGGTAGAGCCTCGTGTCCTGTATATACTGAGCTATGAGACTGTCTTGTGCATTTGAAATGCTGGGGTGAGGGGTGACAGTTTTGGCTGGGAACGTTTTTAACTCCTTAGAACATAGGGCTGTTACACAGAGTAAACAACTGTATCACACCAGGGATATATCAGCTATAAATGGATATATTTCCACACCTCACTACCTGCAAGTTGTTAAAATTTTGCATTTTAAAGTGCTTGAATGGTTCAGATATACTTTCAGATTTTTTTTTTAAATCTGAGGCCACCCACCAGATGACACTTAATTTAAAAAGTGACCTAAAAGGGTTTCAATAAGACATATTAAAACCTTGGCAATTTAGTAAAATCACTGAAAACGTATTGATTTTTCCAAATTAGCATGGAAATGAAACAATAAATGAAATGAACCAGAGACAATACATCACAAAACAAATAACTTGAGAAGTGCTACTTTAATTGGAAGTAGAGTTTCATAAATAAATAGTAACTGTTCTATATTTAATATAAGTAACAAAGTCTCATGAATGAGATTTTTTTTGCTCTGTCTTTCATAAATATTTGATGAAAAGCAAGGGGACCATTGTTTGTGCGGAAATTATGAGGTGTGCTGATTAGTTAAGCATATAATAATGAGATTATGAATTCCCAATATGCTGACAGAAAGTCGTACGTCTGAAAAAACATTGCAGAGATGTGGTTATGAGTTTTCCCTTCAGCTTTTTCTTTTATTTATTTTTTTCTATGATAACTGAACATATGGAGATTAATTTAAGAGTGGGAGTGACAGTGTGGATGTCTAATTAATTGCCCTAGAAAATAAAAAATGTTTCTGCCTTACTCATAGAGGCCATTTGGCTGAAGCGCTGTCTTACAAAGCTGGATGTAATATGGAGTATGCTATATAAAAACTGAACGAAAGGTAGAAAAACTTAGTTAAGAACATGGCTTAGCCATTATCCAGGATTTTAAGCCAGAGTAGACAAGGTGGGCTTTTGCACGTATGTTGTTCATTGCTTGTCAGCTACAGAAGAACAAAGAATATGGATAGGTACAGATAAAGAGTGAAGAATTTGTAAATAAACCAACTGGTATGGTCAGATAGACATACAGACAAGTTTTCCTTCTGACCTTTAGCAGAGGAAGTTTCCAGTAGAGATAAGGCTCTAGCAGAATGTGGATTGTTCCTCTCATATGCCTCAGATATATATTGAACTCACATTTCTAAGATTTTGGGCTTTATGCTTTAAGTCTGGCCTTATTTTTCCTTACCACCAATTGCCCAATAACATAAAAAAATCTGCCAGATAATATTTAGGAAAGCATTTCCTGCAAGCATTTCAGTTTCATGTTTCCTACAGTTTATGAGTTTTTTCTGAAGAGATGCTGATCAATGCTATCATTATCATTTTATGTGAGTCCCCTCTTCTAAGGTAAATACTCTCAAGGTGTTTTATGTATAAGGCAGTGCCAACAACAACAAATCAGGAGAGAGTGTCTCTGAAAAACACATTCAAAACATACAGAGGTCTCTCTGTGCCAGGTAGATTGTAATACTGACTTAAAAACTCAGTTGCCCCACAGCATTTCAGACTGTTATACAAGTGGTGCAGGATTACAGATTTGATGATTAGACACGATATTACAGAAAGGATTATTGAAAAGCAGTATATAGTAACAGATCATGCAACATGTTTTATAAGTTGGGCATGATTAAAGAAAGATAACCACACATATTGTTACATTCATGAAATTAACAAATGTGCTTCTCATTTTACTTTTAGAAACTTGCATTCTTCTCCTTTTAAATCTCTCATAGTTACCCTGCAGAGGCAAAACCCTCATAGATTTACACTGGCTACGAACAACAATTTATTTCCCATTTAAGTCTTTAAAGGCAACGCTATTTTTTCTTCTGATGTTCTTCTTTTCCAAAGGTCATTACCCAACAAATCAAATGTCTTGAAGCTTGTAAGCCTGATATCAAACATCTAGAGTTCAGGAAAACACAGAAGTGTGTATTAAGTAAGAGGATAAAACAATGTGATGAAAATGCAAATATTTTTACCTAAGAAGTGGCAGCAATTCAGTGGACAAAAAGAAAAGGATATAACATATCATGGAAACCTTTTGTATGGGTAAAGCAAATTGTTTAACTGCAAGGTATTACTATCATTAAATAGGGAGTAGCAATTATATTATATCAAACTATATTCATAAAAATGTATCCCTGTTATTATCTTGTAAAATGAAATTCAATGACTGAATAATATATGAAACTTGGAGTGTACTAAAGTATAACTAATATCTGTTCATAGATTAGATTTTATCTTTAAAAATAAGAATTGTAAATCGTTACTAAGAAAGCTAGAATTTTAAAAACTAGAACACAAACTGATCTTATGTATTGTTGATCTATATTTTCTCCCATTTTATCATCTATTTCTAAAAGCAATATAAATCCCATCGTTAGGAGAAATATTAACTATGGAGGAAACCAAGTACCAGAGAAGACAAGAATAAATATGGCTACCTTTCCCCAAGCTATTCTTTAGACTGTTAGAAGCTTGACTCTGCCATCCTTATTCTGGGTAAACAGTGCTTTATTTCTGTACCTACTAAACTGGTACTACCTGGCATTTAGTGAATTAATTTTTCTACAAGTTGTTGTATTGATAGACTACTAGAAGGGTGTCTTCTTTTTAACTACAATAAAAAGTTAGCATATTTTCTTATCAGTGTACACGAACATTATTTTAGCTTGACTGAATTCTCATGAACCTCAATATGTCTCATTCAGTTTAAACAAATATCCACTTTAACTCCTTATTGTGTTTGAATTTGGTAATATAACACCTTCCCTTCTTCGGGGAAACTTGATTAAATTCTAAACATATTTTGGGGTTTTGAGATAAATCATAATTAATGTACTGTACGTATCATACTATAGAAACATTGTAGAAGAATGAATACTAGATATCACTAGAAATACTAGAAATTATTAAAATATTAAAAACCAAAGACATTTAATATATAGCAAAATATAATAACTATTCTGAAATAGTTGTATTAATTAAACAGATCCTGCAGTCATCAGCTAAATGTATATAATCTAGAGATAACAATGCAAAAGCAAGCCAAAAATAGAGAACAAACAGGCCTTTTCAGGAAGGAAGAAGTGTATTGTATAAGAAGTATAGAGAAACCTCATGAGTCAGTGCTTAAAAACAAAACAAAACAAAACAAAAAATAACTTATGACTAAAGCCGAGAAGAAACAGACCATTTCATCGATGTTTATATAGACCATAGTGTAAAAATGAAATATTTGATTTAAACACCAAAAAATCTTTAAAACATAATTTAAATAAATTTTGGTTTATTATACTCAATTGAATGAATGAAATTATACATTTCACTGATGGTTCAAAATACAGATTATAGGAATTGGAATACAAGTGCATGCATTTTATATGATTACTTATTTGTATTTTTGTGCACAATTAGTTTTTAATTCCTGTAGATTGATACAGTAACTCTAAAGACAGCCCTGCAAAACAGGAGATGGGAAATTGTACCATTCCATGTTTAAATATCTAAGATACTATGACTCAGAGACACATGTTTAAGACACATTCTCCCTCTTTTCTTTGAAGCATTAATAAATTAATAAATTAATAATTGACAGGCCAATGTATACCCAGTGGTAGCTGAGCAGGGGTGTGTGGAACCAGGACTTCCTTAACTCATTTTCCGTCTCCCTTCCTCCCTCCCTACTACCACTTCTTAAAAGAGGTGAACACTAAGCAAAGTAGTTCTTCCTTTCCCCACAATGGCCACAGGTAAAGTCTGGGAAGGCTGAGCAAAGGAATAAGATGGACCTGCCCAGGGATTTCTGTTTGAAATATTTGCTGATTCTTGTAACTCAGCTGAAAATGACATGCACTATGATGCTTCGGATTAGATACGTCTTTGATGTATTTTAGGAGTGCATTAAAGATGAAATACATTAAGAAACAAACATTCCTTTCTCTCATAACAATGAAAAACAAGTGCATGTTTAAATTTTCAAGGGAGTAGACTGGAGTTCTGGCAAATGCTTTTTAATATTGAAAATGGAAAACAATGAATATGCTGAGAGAGCTAATCCCTGATACAATGCAAGAAATATATTTCCTTTTCATAAGTTCCTTTAGGAAATTTATGTCCTAACCCTCCAAAGGCATGCACAAGTTTAACTTAATCTATATTTGTGTTTCTATTCTGAGCTTGCGAAAGAGTAATAAAACCCCCTCATCTAATAAAGGTATCAGATATTCATTACATTCACTGCTTCCCCTCACACCATTTTCTTTGCTTTTGTGTACTCAACCATAAGAACAAAAAAAAATAAGACTAGGTGAAACACACAGAAGAAGAAAATATGAATATTACAGTAAACTATTAAAAAAACGCCACCCTGTAGCCCCAACACATAAAATTTTGAAGGAAGGCTAAAACTTATCTTTGTTCTTACCTGTCTCAATATTACCGTAGTCTTTCACCAATGAACAATCCCACATACCAAAAGTGCTGCAGGATGTGATCAAGCATTGTTGTAGCTCTATTTCCTGGCATTCTATGTTTAAGGGAGGTATTTTATCTTAGTTTTACTTGTCTGCAAATTAAATGTTTCATGTAATTTTCTGTCTAATTTAGAAAAGAGGAAAAGACCAAAAAAACTTCTCTTTACAACACTGCCTGTTTTCTGGTTTCAGAGGGCTTAATTAACTCTTTCTGGTTTTGTTTCTTGTGGTTTTACATCCATCGTTTTCCGCTTGAGTTCTGGTTTCTTTTTAAAAAACAGAACAAAGTTTTCCATGGCTCCCACATAAAACTATTGGATAGGGTACTGTTATTTTTTTTTTTAATGGATACTTTTGCTAGTTTTCTTAGTAAATTAAAATTGAGGGGGCTATGCATGAGGGAAGGAACACTAAGTAGGAAAGGACCATTTTATCTTAAGAAACAGGCTGGATTTTCTAATGACAACAGAATTTAAAGACATTTTACTGTTAGTTTATTATTCTAAAAGTTTTATTATTTGCATAATACTGGTTTGGAGTTTTAGCTGTACATATTATTATAATTTCCTTTTAAAGCAAGTTCTCTTTTTATGTATGTATATTTATGTATTTATTTAAACACACATACATTGTATTTTTGAAGGGGATTCTTGGGACACTTTCCTGAGTGCTAATATTTCACTACACTTAGGCAGAGCGTCACAGAGTTAAATAGAACCACATAAGGCCAGAGGCAGACAAACATATAGTGATTAGAAGGGTCAGAGCTTAAGTCTCTGTGTCACCGATTCTTATTTTCTTAAATTTTATAAGTGCTTTTCACTATCCACAACATAGACTATGGTAGTGCTGGCAATTCCACATTGCACCTCAAATCTTACTCTTAAGTAACTCCATGCACTACAGTCTGTATGGGATCCACACTCATTTTATTCTCCATGTCTGGCTGGTCTAGCAAAAAAGTATACAATCTCATAAGAGTTCAGTCTAAATGGAGTCAACCAGGACCACTAACTACTAACTCAGTGGAACTCAAGCCAAGAATCAGAACCCCGCGCCTTCCAAATGTGCATATCCCTTTACTTACAGATAGTTCCACTGGAATCTGACATACTTCATTCATGTTGCTACTTAAGATCATGTGATTCAAGGACTACTCACCTCTGTTCAAGTTTCAGTGCTTTAATTACTAAAAGTTGTTAGTAGAAATTAGGGTATGAATTAGAAAAACACTTGCACTAATTAAAAATCGCTAGCAATGGATTGCTTTAAAAGCTGGTCCTCTTAAGGTAGTGTTTTCCTATTTTTGATTTCTTGGTATATACTGTTCAGTTCAGTGGCCACTTAAACTAAAGGTATGCAGATGAAGAGAGTCCAGAAAAACATGTGGTCTGAAAGAGAAGCTTGCCTCAGTTACCCATTTTTAACCTTCAAAGAGTTAGACATTTAAATCTAAACTACTCACCCTTGTTTCCCTCCACAATTAATGCAGAAAAACAGACAACTGCAGAATCATCCTAGACATTAATCTTAGGATGATATATTGCCTTCTGGAGGTGCCAGTTTCTCACCATTGACTATAAAAGGAACCTAGAGTTACTAGCATAGATTTAGATGTGCTCATTTTAGATGCCTATATTAGGGCAAATCAATCCCACCCAACTGACAAGACTGTCAGAGAGCAGAGGAGGAATACCACACGCTAACAGCACAAACAGTGCAAGTTAATCATCTGATGCATTAGTTCCACGGGATGTTCTTGGGTTGTGTTTTGTTTGGCAGGAATTGTGGGAAAGGTGTTACTGAGGAAAAAAATAAGCTAAACTGAAAGAAAAGTGAAGGACAGAGTACATAAAAGGAGAAGAGGCAAAAGGAGCTATGCAAAGGAACAAAGAAGGGTGGAAGAAGCTGTGTGGTTCAGCCTTCAGCACAAGGATGGGAAAGTCCTAAGAGAAGATCTCTAGAGGATCCCAAACATCCTGCTTTGTGTCTGAAACTGCAGTATCTGATTGAATCCTTGATTGGGTCCCCTCTGCACTTTTCCCTACACACAGCAGAGAATATGAACACTAGGATCCTAGTACCATCTGCCTTATAAAACAAAAGCCTCTCCTGTATTATTCTTAGTCCAGCGTAGAGGATGGAGAAAGGTAATTCTAGCTGAGGTTCATCCAAGTTTCCCACACACAGTGGCACAGATATGCTAGGACAGTGGTTCTCAGATGGTTCAGACCAGTGGATCATCACCAGCCCTTAAAATTTCTACAAACCATTACATATGCTGTCAAGGAAGTTTCATACATTAGGAGTTTAGCAGTACATATTACTGAATACAGTCCCACAGATCAGCTCTGGGCCCTGTATGTTATCCTGGTAGACTATTTGCAACCTACCATAACAGCCTCCAGTTTGAAAGCCACTGCTAGGGGTTGAGGGCTTGAAATTGAAAGACTCTGAAAACTATAACAGCAAAACAGACTTGACTTTTTTATCACCAAGCTTAGAAAAACTCAAAATATGAAGATATTTAAGATTTACATCTATATCTAAATCTGAGTAGATCTAAAAGTCCCTTATAAAGATTAATTTTGAAATCCCTTTAAATAATCCAAGGTATTTTTAGAAACATAGGTGTTAGTTAACTCTCACTGAAGTCAGTCAGAAACAAAGATAATAAAATTGTCAATGTTTGGGCTGCTGTTACGTACAAGATTTTTTTAATATCTTTTAATCCAGTTCTGTCCTAAACCAAACTGCCTTTACTGCTGCATAACATGTTATAGCCTCAAAATAACCTACAGCAGTCCTATTACTAGATATGTCCACAACATGATATATTTAAACTCTGTTGGTTCAATACATGGCTGCCATGTTATCTAATTGACAAGAGGGAACTTAGGCAGAGGAAAATCCTATTGATCCCATCTGCTAATACATAATAGGAATATAGTCGATGCCACAAGAAATATTTTAATTTTCCTCATTTTTATTAGCTAATAACCTTACAGAAACATTCTAAATTATATTAAAAAGATTGTTCCTACTAACCTGAATATTTATAGTTGTCGTATTGCATGATAATAGAGACAATTCCCCAGTCGACACTTCTTTTCACTGACCATAATCCATGCTTAAGTACTCTAAGCATGCTTGAATTTATATATACACAGTTATAAGCATTTTATGTAATACCTTTTCTATACTTTATACTACTGTGTACAATGATTTATATTAAGGTTTTAATACTATATATTGCATATCCACACATTTCCATAGATATACAAATTTAGATCTGGATACAGGTAATCTTCAGCTCTGCAATTCCTAATCAAGAAACAATTATTCCTGAATAAAGCCTGCATGGCTGAGCCCAGAGTTTTAAACTCTGTGTATGTAAAATAGGTCGTTATTAATATTTAAAAAATGCTACTTTAGGTAGCTGGGATTTTTTTCTTGTTATATCTTTAATATCTTGAAAGCAGCCAAGATGATTTAGAACTGCATCTGCTCAACAAAGACAACCAATAATTTATTCAAGTATGTTACTATCATTGTTTATCACTTGAATGATTAATTCTTGATTAAGGAAGTGAGAATAAGGTAGCGCATTTTTTTTCTGATACTCTTCCTTGAAGGAAATTCAGAATGGGAGCTATTAGCTCTAATGACTCTTAAATGTTTCAAAACCATCTTGAACAATTGCCAAGGGGCAGAAATGCTAATGTTTGCTGAAGGAACCTAAGGCTTAACTGAATTATCTATTTTCTTATCCAAAGGACTTTGAAGTAGCATCAGTAAGAGATAATTTATTGTCCCACTCAAGACAATTAGCCAGCACTGATGAGAGAGGGGAGGGGGCTATATTTAGTCTTGCTAGTACTAATTTCAGTGAGTCAGTAGCATGATTCAGGCTGGTCAGTGATGTTGATGTTAGCCTCAGAGAGAGATAGCTTGGTTATCCGTATTGTTTTTTTATCTTTTGGAAGGGGAGACGGGGAAGGAAAAAATAAACAAAATGTTTGTAATTTGATCACAGAGCAGTGTATAGCAACAAAAAATTTTATGAACCACTTAACATTAGCTGACTATGCTTTTAAAGGTAAGACCGCCAACTTCATAAAAGTGCAGCATTAAGAAGTCTCAAAAAGCAACACGTCTGGAAGTCATCCACAGTAGTGTAATACAAACAAATTAACCTTTTACATTTCATTGCCCAACTCTACATACCACAACCCCCCCAAAAACACTTTTGTACTTTAGTAAGTATACTGGATATTCCCACATTTTAAATCTTGGGGTGATAGCTGTGCTGCCTGACAAATATATATCCATATCAGAGAAAGGCACAGAGATGGATGATGGCTAACAGCAGTTCTTGGGAGATGGGTAACAGCGGTGTTATTTTTAACAAACCCTTCTAGTGTACTGGACCTAAATGCCTCCAGGACAGCCTTGCTTGGGACTCTTGCCATCCTTTTGGAATTCAAGCATTAAGTAACAAGGCTAAACAGCCATGGGGGAAGAAAGTAAAAGAGGAAGGCTCCAAAAATAGGGAAGTGCCACATTGGAAAAGTCACTGGAGTGGGAGTAGGTGGGTGCTCACAGAATGTCATTTTGGGCTGTACTAGCGCACGATTTGCAGAGTAATAGCACACATTCATTCACCAGACATTTCTCACTTTTTAAGAGGCAGCCATAGTAGTACTGCCTCATTGCATTGGCACTTGCTTTTATTTTATATATTTCTCCTGAAAAGCCTCCCAAACATGTTATTTCCTGCTCTTTATAGCAGTGTAAAGTATGGTTATCCTACCCTGCTCTCTTTTTCTCGTCTCTCTCATGCCTGATCCAAGTCCTTTACAGGGTCAGATTCTCTGTCAATTCCAGGATTTTATGCTTTGCTATTTTTTTCTTTGAATGTAGACTTTGCGCCGTTTTTCAGGAACTATCTTTGTACTCTTTTATCTGGTCTGGGGCTGTAATAATGCTGTGCAGTGGCAGCACCTGAAAAGAATATGAAAAGAAACAGTTAGTGAGCATATGAAGTCCAGTGTATATTCTTTGGTGTATTTCAAATATGGCATATATGAAAAAAGGTGATTTGTATAACAACCATTCCTTTCTCTTGTTCCTTTCTTTATTTTAATTATTTTTTATTTCTCACCCTCCTGACTGTGCATTATCACAGTGAAAGAATATAAAACTAAAAGAAAAAATAGTTAAAAGTTTTGTGACAGAAATGAAAGTGAGCACAAAACTTAAAATATTTTAGATTATCATACATATTCACGGATGGAAACACACTATGCACAAATCCTGAGTTCCTGAACAGTCAAGAGAAGAATTTTGAGCTGATAAATCTGTGGATGTTTATGGATAAGCTTCTTTCCTAACGGAGGGGTAAAATTGATTTCAGGATAAATTGGGTGAGTTTGCTTTGTTTCACAAGGGCATTGTGAAACTGAATGGGTGGGTGATAGAGCAATCTGGCTATCATGACACCTACAAGACAAAAAGAGGGGTCAATTGTTTGCAAAGCCAGATTGTTTGGTCTTTTATTCAACACATTGACCAATCTGTTATGATACAGGATATTGTCACATAAGATGCAGCCTTAATGGCATTGCAGAAAATTGCTGTAGAGCTCCAGCCAGGAGCACAGGTGGAACAGGACTCTTGCCTAGGATGGTCTGTGAAGAGTGGGTGTGAACAGGGTAGTACTGGACTGAAAAAGTTGACTGAAAGATATGTAGCTAGTCCGGTAAAAGTTTCTCTACACAAAATTGGTGGAATCTTCGGCCATTCGTTTCAGTATGTTTGCATGCAGAAATTCTCCTAACTTTTCACACTTTCTGCATGCTCTGCAGTTTCATGAAGTTTAAAAAAGCCTTGATTACACTTATTCCTCTATTGGCTCAGTTTGAACAAGATTAGCATAGTCAGGAAACCAGTTGCAAAATCTAATAAAGTTTTGATCCACGCACAAACTAGGAAAAGACCGTTTTCTCTGTTTTCTCTTCTTGGGTCAAGTCGATCATGCAAGTTTGCCAAAAGGTCCCTAGTTCATACAGAATGGTGAGGTGGTGACTCAGGCCTTGACCACCTTACTCACTGCTGACCACATATTGTAATGATCCAAATATACTCAGATTCATGCTCTTTATGCTAAAAGCCTCATAGTAAATATATCAGATTCAGGCAATCCACTTAAATTCACTGTGACACATTTTTTGCCTCTGTAAAAATGCACGATACTTCTGTCATTACAGTATTGGTCATGGAATGAGAGCAATTGTCATTGATTTGTCAAATCTGGCCTTTCCAATTTGTCTCCAAACCACACTGAATTTTCCTGAAATAGCAATGTTTCCTCAAAAGTTAAATGAAATATCTCTAGAAATAGTCCTTTGTGCATTTTATTTTTGCTTGCTTTGTATGATTGATGACCTAAATTAAATGGAATGTTTTCTGTTACTCAATTAGATGTCCTAACCTTTAGAAATAGGAGGAGTGCCTACCTTCTCACAAAAAAATGTGAAGAATATTGTAGCTGGAGGATTAATTTGAAAAACATTTTGAATCCGCAGAATATTCTCTAGAGCTACAAGGAATTTTTCCTTCTTACTTTCACTCAATTTGTGCTGCATATTTTTATGTTGTCCTGGCAAATTAGTGTAAAAGAGGAACATTAAATAATAACTATTTTGTGCCTTCCCATGAAAAACATATCCACTTAATGAACTCTACTTTAACAGTGTCTCGCAAAAATATTTTGGTATGTCCCTCTTTTACCCCTGCTTCCTTCCTACAAAGAAAATACAAACAAATTATTCCTATTTGATAGATGAAGAACTGAAGCACAGACTGACTACCTTCCCCAAAGACAAAATGAAGCAGGTACAGGCACATACCCAGACTGCAATGCCTTGAACACATCATCTTCTTCTTAGCTTAACCAAAGCTAATTTTGTCTGCCTGAAAGCTGGGAGATATGACAGAACTGTGCAGAACACATCTGCCAGTCTTATAAAGCTGGAAATGCAATTTTCAAGTGCCTAGGGAAGCCTACAGTGATCAGTGCAGATGAGGGTGCTGAACTGCAGGTAGAATGTAAGAGAATTTCTTGTTTTATATGTGTTCAGATAGTTTTATATTTCCCTTCTGGGAAGAAATGCAAGAAAGAATCTCAATAGATTAGTCTGCAGGATTTGTCTACCTCAGTATTTTGATTTTTCAATTGACCTCCAGATATGCAGAGGTAAGGTAGTATTTTTAGCAACTTCCAAAACAGGCAGGAGCCAATTACTGCTCACAGCCTCTTTTGATTGCCTCACTTGAACAGAGAGAAAAATGTAACAGGGATACAGGTAAGAAAGAAAGAAACAATGAAGCTCAAGCAACCCATGATAATAATGTAGTTAGGATGATTTATTTATTTGCCAGTCCTTGTGGGCTGTTTTGTACTGACTTCATTCTGTTGCTTTAACTCCCTACTCTCTGTAACATCTCAGATCTGTAACAACAGTGACACACAAGCTTCTCTGTTTCATGTCTTTTACAGCACTGGCTCTAATAGCAGTGGGATTTGAACACTAACAATGGAGAAACAGGGTATTTATGGTAGGCTAAAAGAACTTGACAGCCTATAGCACAGCTGGTCATTCATTCTAGTGAAATGGCCAGCAGAGAGGCCAATAGTATGTCAAAACAAAACTCTAAAACAAAACAAAGAGATTATGGAACTATATATGTCTTATGTATGAGAATTTTTCATTGAAGAGAGTGATCTACTGCATTGGAAAAAGACTTGAAGGTTGTTTTTTTTTTTTTTCCTCAATTTTACTCCCAGACCTGTTATTAACTTCCAGTGTATCCTGACCACTCACTTGGGCCCAGATGTTGACGCCCCCATTAATTTTTCATTGTCCGACCTAAGAGCCCGCAGGCTTGGGACAGAAAGGTGCTGAACATGTGCAGCTTCTACAGGCTTCCATTTCCTTTGCAGAAGCTGCTCATGACCCGAGAGAGGGAGGTAAGCCTGCAGAGGCTAAACCTCGTGAACCCACACCCCACAGCACTCAGAGCAACACACTCACTTCTGTCATTTAACCTTTACCTTCTCTGAACCTCAGCTGGCCCCATTTAACAAGGGACATAACATCTCTCTCACTGAGGCAAGCCTCGGTGATGCCTGCTCACTTTCACAATTGCATTGAGATCCTCACCCAGAAAACGCTGTGGTTCTCATTTTTATTATTAATAAACAACGAATAAACTGGTAGGGAGGAAGATTTTGGTTCCCCCCTCCCCCGCCCCAGAAAGCGCTGTCTCCACAGACACCAGTCTGGGGCTTAACGCCGTCCCTCAGCCACTCTGAGAAGGGGACAGCATCGCACACACTGCAGGGAGGGGGGGGGGATCGGGAGGGGGAGGTCGCGGTGCCGACCCACACCTACCCCGCCGCGGGGACGCCGGGACACCCCGCCGCCCGGGCACCGCCGGTCCGCTCCGCGGCAGCGGGGGGCAGCGCCCCAAAGGCCGCCGGCAACGGCCGCGAGCAACGGCGCCCCAACGGCCGGCGGGAGCAGAGAGCGGGCCCCGCGCCCCCTGGGGCGGGGGAGGACCGCGCGCGGGCGGGCCCGGCGGACCGTTAGGGCGGCCCCGCCCCCCCCGCATGGCCGCGGCCCCCGCATGGCCGCGGCCCCCGCCCCCGGCAGTGCCCCGCCCCCCCGCGGGACTGCGGCCCCTCCCGCCGCCCCTCCGCTCTTCCCCCCCGCTCAGGGGCAGCCCCCGGCCCCGCCGCGGAGCCCCGGGGCTTCGCGGGCGGGGAGGGGCGCGGCACGGCGCCCTGTGCCCGCCCCGCCCCCGCGGGAGCCGCTCGCGGCAAAGTCACCGACCCCCGAAGCCCGCCGGGCTCCATCAAACGCCGCGGCCCGGCCCACCGACGTCATGGAAACAAGCGCGTCAGCCGCCCGTCCACCAGTGGCGGCGGCGGCGGGGGGCGGGGCGGCGGCGAGGGCCCCGCCCCCCCGCCGGCGCCGTGCCTATCGGAGGCCCCTCCCCCTCCCCCATTGAAGACGCCGCACGTCGGGACCCCCCTTTCCTCCGCCGGGCGAGGGGCCCTGTCACGTGGCCGGGGCACCGCAGGCGGTGAGGGGGGCGGCGGGCACCGTCGGTTGCGGCGCGGGGAGGGGGCTGAGCGGCGCGGAGCGAACAAGTGAGTGAGCGCGGCGGTGGCGGCGGCGCCCGGCTCCTGTAGCGGTTCCCCGGCGGGGCCGGCGCTGCGCGGCGCTGCCCGGTGCGGGCGGGGGGAGTGGCGGCGGCGGGCGCTGAGGCGCGGCGGGAGCCCCTGTGAGACGGGAGGGCGAGTCGGGGGTCCTGCCCGGTGAGGCGGGGGCGGGGCGGGCGGCTCGTGCCCCCCCTCTTCCTCCTCCGCCCCGGCTCTCCCTGCGCCCGCGGCCGCCTCGCCGCCGCTCCCCTCCCCAATTCGGTCGCCTCTCCCTCCCTGCCTCCCTCCCTCCCTCCTCCCGGCCGCAGGGCGGGGGCGGCGCGGCGGGGCCGGCCGTGGGCAGGGCGGGCAGCGCGGGGACCTTGTGCGCTCGGCGAGCGGGCGGCGGCGGCAGGTTCCCGGGCGCCTCGTCCCGGCCCCCCCGGCCGGACAGCGGCGGCGCCGAGGTAAGCAGCGCGGCGGCGGCGGCGGCGGCCGCGGGGCTCGGGGCGCCGCCGCTCCCCGCTCGCACGCGCGGCCCGGGCAGCGGCGCGCCGGCAGGTGCAGGCGCGGGGCGGCGGCGGCTGCCTCGCCGCCCGCCCCGCCGGGGGGCTGCCGGCCATGGCTGCCGGGGCGGCGGCGGGGGGGGCGCTGCGCCGCAGCGCCCCGGCGGCGCGGTTGGCGCATTGGGGGCGCCCCTGCGGCGGGGCTGGCCGCGCCGCGCCGCTCGCTGCGCTCGCCGCCGAGGTAACCGGAGCGCGCACCTGGCCGCCGCGGAGCCGGGCGCGGCGTGACCTTGAGGGCAGCGGGGCTCTGCCCGCCGCGGGGCGCCGCCTCCGACCCCCGGCGCGGCGCGGCGCCGCGGGTCACGGCGCTGCTCGGCCCCGCTCCCTCGCTCGCCCGCCGCGGGGATGAGGCAGCCGGCGCCGGCGCCGCCCCCTCCCCGCGGCGGCGCTTTCCGGGGGGCTCTCGGCGGCGGGATGCGGCGGCGGCGGCGCCGCTCTCCGCCAAATGGTGCCTGTAACCTTTGGATGCGGCACCACGTGAGCGGCCCGGGCACCGGGGGACGGCCGCCGCCAGCTGCTCGCTCCTCGCGCCGGAGCGTGTTTCCCGGCGGGGCGGGAGGCGGCGGGGGGGCTGCCGCGGCGGAGCGGGGCGTGTTGTCCCTGGCCGCGGGTAAAAGCCGCCTGGAAGCACTCGGGATTTCGGGGAAGGAGGTCTCGCGGAAGCCGAGCTGATAAAGCTTGGGCTCGCTGCTCTTGGGAGGCATTTCGTTCCGTGTAACGTCGAGCAGTGTGAGGGACTAGAGATGTTAAGCCTGCGTTCCTAAAAGCTCTTGAAAATCGGGAGTTAAGGGTGAGTCTATCCCAGATTTTTTCAGCCTGATGAGTGATTAATTTGCACAGCTGCAACTGGAGTCTGAGTGGTGCTGTCTATGTTCCACGCTCAACAAAAATTGTTGCTAATATTTAAATGTTTCTTTTTTGTTTCACTTTATTTTTTTCCCTTGCATGGGGGGGGGGGGAGAAGGGGACACAGTAACAACATTTCAGGAGCTTTTTTCTTGTCATTATGAGCTCTTCATCACAGAAGTCCAAAAGTCTTAAATAGCTATTATGTACGGCATTCTTTAATTCATAATTTTGTGGGGCTTTCTTCTCGCATACTGATTAAAAGTAACTGATAATACCGAATGCCTTGTTTCAAACTGTCATTCTGACAATGTATTTACACTGGTATCTGGCTTAGCAATGAGTTAAGGGGCGGCTAGCTAGGTGAATATTCGAGTCATATCCCTTATTAACATGTCCTTTCTTGAAATGAAGCCCCAAGCCAAATGTATCTGTAAAATGTGTCTTGCATCATTAGCAATTTATGGTCTTGGCTTGCTTTTTGGGGGGAAGGAGTATGGTATATTTCTGGAAAACCACAGCCTGTCTAAAAGGTGCTGCATCTTTAAAATGCTTGTTGGTGCTACTGAATTTGAGTCGAAGTAGTGTTGTTAGATGATAAAGATTTTTACTAGATGGTTTGCCAGCTCCTTCGTTCCTCTTACAGTGTATTAATACATGGCCGTAACTATAGCTATAGCCTGTGTGACTTTTTCTTTGACTGTTTGTTGGAGCTTTTCAAGGATTTGTTCCAAACATCACAATAGCAAATTCCAACAGGAGTAAACTTGTATATCTTTAAACCATTGGCTCTTCTGGCAGGAACAGCTTCCAATGTACTAGAACTTTAATACTTATGGCATAATGAATGGAAACTCTCTCAGTGTTAGTGGGAAAAAGTGGTCACTGAATTCAGTCTGAAAAATACTCATACACTTTAAAAAAAAAAGAAAAGAAAAGCTAAAGAAATTGCTGGTCTAGAACAGTGTTGTTGGGTTGTTTAGGGTATTGATGGTCTTTTTATTCGTTACAGTCGTTGAAAGCTTTTACCTAGGCTGGATTATCTGGACTCAAGAAGTAGGGATCCTGTGTTATTTACAAACACTTGCAGGCTTTCCCAATCAATATTGCTATCTCAGTGCTGAACTGCAACATTACTTCATTAAAAAAAAATGCTTATGATGTGGATAATTAAAATGATACAAGTCAAAGCTAATTTTAAAGTGAATTGTGGCTGTATTGTGTGTATGCACAAATACAGTGACTCACTTGCATATGAAGTAGACACTGTTGTGTTCAGAAACTTAAAGCAGAAAACAAACTAGTGTCTTTTTAGCATTGGATGATGCATTTTGGTTTCTTACAAGGTTGTATTACATACAGCTAAGGATATAAACAAAGGATCCCCATTCTTATAATACCCAACCAGCTAATAATCTGTTAGTGATTGTAGTAATTCAAATGCTCTTGTTGTTTAATACTAAAACCTCATTTAGAAAGCTATTCTTTCACTGGACCACAGTGTAGAGAACTGTCAGCTAATAAAATTGAGAACCTCTAAGTCATGTTGTGGAAGCTTAACAGGAAGCTGAGAAGCTTGTAAATGTGTTGTAACTCAGTCGGGAAGATCTAGCAATTAACTTTTTCTAAACTGTTTAAGATTATTCAGAAAATAAGAGAAATATGAAAAACTGCAAGTTTTTATAAGATGGAGATATTAAGAAAGAATAAATATAGATTGGATCTACTAAAGCTATCTGAAAACCTGTAATGTTTTGGAAGACTAAATTTGCCAGAATTTAAGATTTTTTGGAAGAGCTGGGAGCTATATTAGCTGACCAATTCAAAATGGACTTGGCAAAGCAGTCAATAATATGCCATAGCAAGCAAGTCTCCCTTGACATAAGGGTGGACAAGATAACCTAAAGTATCTTCTAACTCAAATTTCTTCCATTAAGGTAGACTAAATATTAATGGCACTTGAGCATTCTTTACTACTGAAATGTGACCTCAGTGATGTCTTTCAGTGTTTGAACTGTTTATTTTAATATAAAACTTCTCTTCCGTTTCTAATGGGAAAATAACAGTAGTGCAGCAAGGATGTGTATTTTACTCAGAGTTGAAGTCAGCTTTCAGTTACCAAAGACTAATCTAATGCAGAATAATGGTCTGCCTTGATTAGCCCAGGGCATATAAATGTAAATGTCCTTTGACAAATAAGGGAGAGTACTTGAATCTATGGCAGATTTTTGTTATAGAAATGCACACTTGTCTTCTTCCAAAAAGTTCAATAAAATTTTAATCATATTCTTCAACTTGAACTCTTCAGTATTCTTGCCTTGTCTTAAAATGAATAATAATAATAATAATAAAACTTGTTAAAGCTGCTGTTCAGGAGATACTCATCTTTCTTTGTAGAGTGCTTTAATTAAAAAATAGATAAAATCTTGGAATTGCAGTACTGTGTCTAAAAAGTTAAGATTAGCTGTTCCTACTAGCTGCTGTAGTGGGTGCAACAATCTCAGTAGTTTTCTGTACTCAAACATGTTGAATTCGCTCCTGAAGGCATCACTTACATTTCTCCTTACGAAGAGGAGAGGAGCAGACATGAAATGATGTGTGGGTTTTTTTTCGTTTTTGTTTTTAAGGAGCGGAACTGCTGTTATGATTTATGTAGAGGATGGGTATTTGCCACAGGTGTTAATAGCTAGTTATTCATATAACTGAAAATGGCTTGTTTTTACATTTAGTCATCTTCACTTTTAAATGACTGTCACTATTGTTGATTTTCCCCTGACTTTGGCATCAAATGTTGGACAAGATCATGTTCACTAATTACATAATGAAATGATAAATATTAAGAAAGGAGCTGAGTTTATGGAAACAAACCCAGGTATTTGCATTCACATATGAAGAGCAAAAATGGGGTCAGTATCTCTGAAACAGAGCAGGTACATACAGAAGATGGAAGCAATATTAATAAGCAGTATGGACGGAGGATGGATTGGAGGGATTTCTGAGAGGTACCATGTACAATAAAATTATCAGGCAAAGCAAACTGGAAGAATTCATCTTGGAACAGTTGTTCCTTTTCATGCCAAATATAGTCTCAACACAAGTACATGGAATGGTCCACTTTGTATTTTATTCCTATGTTATCAGGCTTTCAAATACCATTTATAAAAATGAGTCTCTAGCTTTCATGACAGGTTTCACTTAATATGAACAGTAAATTTGGAGGATCTGCCTGCTCAAGCTGTTCATATTCCAGTAAACATTATGAAAGTGATTTCTGCTGCCATTTATAAATCTTATTCTAAATGACAGATGCCAGCAGGAGGTGTTATTAGCTTAATTTTGGTGAATTGCAAAGTAGGCATGAGGCTTTCTCTGTTGGTATTTGGAAGCTCTGGTGGGAGAAGAAATGTAAAGAAAATGTAGGAGGGTGTGTGTGTGTTTTTTTTTTTAAGGCTGGAAATAACTCTGAAAATAAATCCAAATTCTTCTGGTCCAATAAAATGAATGAGATGTAATGACATGTTACAAGACAAATCTCAAGCCCTGTCTTTGGGGAATATGGAGTGTATAAGAAGGTAACCCTCTCACTACTTCTGATGGCAACTATACTATGCAGTTAGTACCTAGATAAATTTTGAAGACGATAGGATATTTCTGACAGGATTTGGTGCTGGCCACTAAGTTTGGCTCGTTTTGCCACTAAAAGTAACTGGTGTCTTGCAACAGTAGTGTTGACTTATTGCTGGCTATTCTCTCATGTACTGCCTTGGAGAAGGAGAGGTCTAGGTGAGTTCCTTCATGGCCATCCACATATGGCTAGCTATGAGACAGGAACAAGAGGATCTCCCTTCAGTGGTCTACGTAGCTTAATTTTTCAATGTTGATTACAAGAGGGATGCGGCCTTAATTCTCAGTACACTCAGGAAACATCATGTTCTTAAAACACACTTCTGTAGAGCCTATCACTTGTAATCTACCCTTACTTGTGCCCTTATATTCACTGAAAGATAAGGTGGCAGTAGGGAATATAACACTATTAGGTTCTGACCACTTGGTGTACAGTGTCTGGTTTATGAAGAAGAGGCCTTAGATGTACCATACTCTGAACAGTTGATAGTGAAAACCATATTTACAGATTATGGTGAAACTTCCTCATCTCAAGGCAAAAAAGCTGATTCAGCCACTCTTACTTTAAGCAGCTATTTAACTTCTTTGGACTTACCCAGTGTAAGAGTCAGTGGTATGTTCTTTTTTCAGACTGTTTTATGTCTTCATTGAAACACTGATTTTGATACTCATTTTAAGGTTTTTGAAGCCAAGGTGATCTTGTCATGATATTGTGAAACAGTTAAGTCACTGAGTGCTCTTTACTCTGGAGTGTTATAGATGTGCTCCTGCAGAGAGATCCTTTTGCACTTGTTATTAGACAAACTGTCTAGTTGTCCATATGGCTCTTTCAGGATTGCTTCTGTGTGTATGCAAATGCAAGAATGTGTTGCTTGCAGTGTCTAGTATGGCTTTCTGAACTACTCCATTTCTAGTGAAACTGAGACTTCTTGGGTCTTATTGATATCAGATTTCCCAAAAAATTAAACTTGCTGTGTGGTAGAGTAAACCTCATCTGTGACTCGGGTCAAAATATCTATCTGGCTTTAAAACAAAACAAACAAAAGAAAACAACTGGTAGCTTCTTATGGGGAAAGGTGAAAGAAGAGGTGTTAGCTGTATGTGATGGATTTTTTCCACAACAGAGAGTGCCCTATCACTATGCTTTTAGTTGACATAAGGAGCTTAGCCACTGGCACTGAAGAAGTGAAGTCTTATAGATACTGCTGTGGGTTTTTTTGTTTTTTTGTTTTTTTTTGGAAGACTTGTAGAATATTATATATTGGTAGGACAGTGGCCACCATAAGCCTCTAAATAAAGCTTGGAAAGCATTTATTTTTATATGCAGGTGTCTAAAAAATGGGAATCTTTTGAGTCTTAAACAGAATACTGGCTAGTTGCTTTTGTTAACATTAATGTAAGATGCTTGATTGCTTTTTTATTATTCTGAAGTTATGGCACATTTGTGTTATGGTCTTCCAAAGCTGGTGTGCTAGATCAGCATAATCCAAGAGTGTTAGGATAGCTTCTTTTGTTCTTTACTGTCTTTTGGCTTGTCACCATGAGGGAAAAGTTTTGTGAGGTGTCTGAGGTTGCCTAATAGTTGCTTTCATTTCCACCCTGTTCTCAGCTGCTTGATACTTTTTCTTCTCCTGTGAGAAATTGTGCTGCTTTGACTCACTAGATGAGTAGATCATTTGCACAAGACTAGTGCACTGAACACATTCTCCAAAGGACAAGATGAGAGGCAAGGCTCACAAGGGAAGCAGCATGAGTATTCAGGTAGGTGGTGAGGGAATAGTCCTCCTTGTGCAGTTGTCACATGAAACTGTTCTCTAGAAAGTACTAACCTTTTTATAGATAAGAAAGTTATTCTGACAGTACATGAGAAGATGGTTCAAGTGTCAGCCTTGAACTAATGGCTTTCCAGAAAAAAAGATTTGGATCTATCCTTTAATATTTTATCTAGTGCAAAGATTTTTAAGAGTATTACAACCATTTGTTGTGTGCCTTGCTGGTTTCTGACACTGGAGTAGGGGAAATGAAAAACTGCTTGTCATATTGTGTGTACAGACTTGCCCTCAGAGGCTTTGCTGAGGAGAAAAGCAAAGGAGATAGGAGATTGTAGCAGGGAATGGATAGAAAAGATGACAGGTATGGTTAGTCCTTAAGTTATCTGAGAAAGAGTGCTATTTCTGAATCTGATTGCTATTTAAATATAGCAGAGACTAAAGCAAAATCTTAATATGCATATTGAGCAGGAGTTTGTCACTTCCATCTAGGTGCTATTGCTATCATTGAGTCACACTGCACTTAAATTGCTTCACTTTGGTCTGCTAATTCCTTTCTTCACTTGGGAAGGAACCTTGTGCAGTACTTTATTGATCTGCAGTGTATTCCATAGACCCTGCTCTAATTTAAGTATGAAGTCTAGCAACCTTACTCCAGTGAGGTAGTGTAAAACATGAAATGATTTAAACAGGTTGGCAATATCTGTGCTGCGCAGCTTTAGAATATACCTAGTTGTTTGAAAAGCTGGAGGGTCTGACAGCTGGAGAAGGGGCTCTATTGATATTAACACCTGCCTTGCTTCCACCTGTTTTACTTCTGCTTTATTAACAACACAAATCACTTTAGCTCGTGTTCACCTACTGCTTGAACTCTTAAATTGTAGTTAACAGTTGCAGCTATTTTTCACATTCTGCAGTAAGCTTGCTTTGTATAGTGATGTAGCTTATTCCAGTCTTTACAAAGTTTGATTTGAATAATGTGTTTTGGTAATAGGTGGGTTCAGCTGTGGTGACTGCAAATCCAAGGACTTGTTTCTAAACTGAGGCTGACTAGCTGCAGCTGCTTGCCTAGTAAGGCAGTTTCTAACAGGCAAATGACTTTGTTCTGGTTTCACCAATCTTGCCGTTTCTAAAGTGAATTGAAAATGATTCAGCAGTAAAGCCCTGAATTCTGTCCAGGATGTGAGAGAAGCATGGTCTCTTGCCTTTTGGATTTTTTTTGGCTTGTTAGTCTGTTTTTGTTAATGGAGGCACTCCAGTAGTGGAGCTATCCTTAAGACAGAGACAGCTGCTCACAGTGCACACCAGTATACAGGAAACAGTCTTTGAAAAAGCCTTTTGAAATAGTCTTAATACAACCATGCATTTCAGAAAAAGAAATACCAACATACAAAGTGGTAGTATATCATAAGGATAATATTGGCTTGTGAGTGAGCAATTTACATGTGGCCTTTTTGTTCTTGTTGAACTGGCATTGCTAAATGCTTGACAGAACTGCCTTATAAAATCACATAGAAAAGGTTGTCTGATTATGCAAAGTTTGACATTCTGAAACTGCAGTACTAACTTCAGCTACCTCAAAGCACAGGAAACGAGTTTACCAAATGGAAAAATATAATAGATGAATGTTTGAAGGGACTATTTTAAGTTTTCTGGAAAGATATTGTAGTGGCATTTTAATATGTGGGCTAGTCAATCCAAAACTGACACGCTGAACATCTGCATGGACTCTAAGCGTCACGTTCTCCTTTTAGTGCCAAATTTAAAGCTAAAGAAATGAATATGGAAGAAAAAAATATTTTGCTAATCTTGGGCAAAATGCTGTAAACTGGACAGTGTAGCAAAGTGAATAGTTTACTTTGAGATTGTGGTAATGGAATAGGCTGGTTGAAAGCATCTGATGGGTGTTACCAAAGGCCTCTCCTGAGCATTATTGAGCTAACTGACTAAAAACACTACTGAAAGGTTTTTCTTTCTTAGCTGTTACTGTTCAGAATAGTTGGAAGCAAGTTCTGATTTGCCCTGACAATGTGTTCAGAAGTTCTATACCAATGCATGAAATACCTTATTTTCAGTAAGAGCTGCAGTCAACTTCATTGGTCTTGGTCCCTATCTTGAAATGTAGTGGCATGTGGCTAGTTCTGGATTGTGGTAGTAAGGCTGCTAGGTAATCTGGATCCCTGTGGGTGAAAATATACAAGGAAGTTGAGGCTGCCTCAGGACTTAATTGTGCCCAGTGCTCCTCTTCCTACAGTGGAGCAGTGGGATGCCAAAGGAGTAGGCCATCTCCTGCTGGCATAATGCTCCTCTGCCTTTTGAAGTTCAGCAAAGAAAAATGCACAGTCCTGCGCCCTGGGTATAATTACCTCATGTGCTAGTACAGAGGAGGGGCTGGCAGCATAGGGACAAGGTCTGTGGAAAAGGCTTCTGTGATCTTGTTGGATGGGTTGAATGAGAGTCAGCAGAATGCTCTTGTGCTGATGAAGACTGACCAGTGCTGGTTTGCATTAGCAAGAGCATAAGCAGCAAGTTAAGGGAAGTGACTGTCCCCTTCAGCACTAATGAGGCTGCATCTGAACTACTGTGTCCAGTTCTTGCTACACCCCCTCCCCCCCACGCAGACAGATAGACACAGTATAAAAAAGATTCTGACAGAGTCCTGCAGAGGGTCAGTAAGGTGGTTAGGAGCTGGAGTGTGGTAGGGGAGGAGAGGCTGAGAGAGCTGGGTTTGTTTAACCTGCAAGGGAGAAGGATGAGGAAAGGACCCTGACTTCAGTATTCAGTGCATAGACCTGTAGAGAAAGTGGAGCCGGACTCTTCAGTGGTGAACAGCAGAAGAGGCAAAGCTCACAAGTTGTAGCAAGGGAGATACCAATTGGATATGAGGAATTTTCCATGTGGGTGGTTAAGTTCTGGAACCAAGTTGCCTAGAAAGATGGAGGAATCTCCATCCTTGTGGATTTTCAAAACTTAGCTGGACAAGGCCCAGAGCACCTGCTTTAACTTTGAAGTTAGACCTCCTCTGAGCAACAGGTTGGACTAGCTGACCTTTAGAGATCCCTTCTGATCTAAATTAGTCTATGATATCATATGAACCGGATAAATAGTAAGCAAAACTGCAGCTAGGTATACTGTCTAAGATATTCCTTAGTATTTTACAATTGTCATCAGCAGTTCTGCGAAACCACCTGCATAAGCTATGTTCTAGCAGATGTTGAGAACTTGGTTACTGCCTTTCACACAGGGGCTTCCTTGGTTGGTTTGAGCTGATTAAGTGTGTGCAGCACAGGAAGGGGCAGTCCCAGTCACCCCCTGACCTTTGGAAGGAGTCACATACATTGCTTCTGTCACCACTTCTCAACTAGGTCTGTTCCCTGACCTTGTGGTCAGGAGAGCATTAGGGCTGGTACGAGACAGGGCACAGGACTATAAATTCTGGCAGTAATGTAGGTTCAGATCGTCCTAAACTAATTGTGAAACCATGTCCTTATTCTTGCATGTGCCTGCTCTTACATGGTAATATATCTACTTGATATGCTAATTCAGCTGAGCTGACTGCTATTAACTTTAGTAGTGCAATCCTTGCCGCTTAGATAACCATTTTAAAAACTGAAGCTAGTCATTCAAGGCCTCTTTTGTTATTGAAGAAACATCAGCCCGTGTAGGGTGAGATTAATGTGATTGTTTTAGAACATGTCCTAGATACCTAAATTGAATCTTAAGGTAGAAATTCCAATTTATCCATTTCCTATTTAAAAAAAAAAAAAGCCTAAGGTAACTAGCTTAGGTGTAAGTGTTACCATTTGATTAGATGAATTTACCTTTAGTAAGAAAGTAAACTTTTGAACTATGGAATTCAAATAAACCTCAAATCAGATCTCCAACTGGCAAAGGGAGAATGGGATGGAGAAGTGTGAAAATTCAGCATTGATTTCTAAAAAGTAAAATCTGTACATCTACAAGCTGTCTGCTACTATTTATTTGGGTACTAATTCTCATGGAGTGATAACACTGAAATCAGTAATTGTTCATCCATGTACTAAATGTAAGCTCTTACATTTTTGTTTAAAACAGCATCAGCTCCATAGATCCTTAAATATAGATTTAGTAGTTTTAAAGTGTAAAATTCTGTAAAATTTGCTTTAGAAATTCCTCTAGGATGAGATACTCAAAACATACTAATGTTTCAAGGGATTTTTGAATGCATTTTTTCCCCCTAGTTCATATAAATGGATCATCATGCCTACACTTGCTGATTAGAAGCTTAGTCTGATGGTCCCTCAAATATAAAGAAGGGTATTATATAAGTATAAGGATGTTATTAATAAGGTCCCATTCTTTTAGGACTAATACAGAAGTATGAGGTGAACTAAATTCAGCTGTCAGTGAGATAGCTCTTGTGTTTGCCCAAGTCCTCCCTTTTTCCAGTTTGCAAAAAAAAAAAAAAAAGATAAACCAAATTGGGGAGCTTAATGATACTCCAGTTACAGGATGAATTCGAGTAGTGATATCATAGCAATTCACTGGTTAAATTAAATATGTGAATTTATAGCATGTACCTCATTTATCCCACCTGGTTATGACTTCATAGTCAAATTCACTAGTGTCCTTCAGAAAAGAAAGGAACTTTCGTGGGACATGGTTTCATGTTCACTCGACTCAAATAGGTACTGTACATGTCAACGTTTGACCCTGTCTTTCTAAGCTGGCAGTATTGTTGGTGCATCTGTGTGGTGAGTCAGGTCAGATAACCAATCTGACTGAAAATTACCTTTTTCCTGTCTGGATCAGCTCCCTGATCTGACTTCAGTAGCATTTGTGCAAATCTAAGTTGTCATAAGAGGTGTTATTAATTTGGGGAAGAACAGGGTGATCAGAATAGTTGGAATGCATCCTGATATTTAGGCATGACCCTATTTCTGATGGAAGAGGCAGGAGTTTTCCAGCCTCTCTTGGCCTCCATTAAGTTTACAGTGCAATTGGACTGGAGTCCTGGGAGCAAGACAGAGCAAGCTGGGGAGGTACAGAGTACAGGCCTGAGCAAGGATGTGAGTGCTTCAATGAAAAGACAGTGGTGCCAGAGTCCTGAACCTGGAAAGCAAAATTATGAGGTGATCTCCCATGCACAAGGACAAACTTAAGTCCACTATATGATATATAGCTGTAAAACAAGAAGCAGCTTGGCCCACTCTGACTTGTTTAATGAATCTGTGATGGGGAAAATGAGGATGCAAAGTGAACACTGCTTTCCTGTAGGAAGAGGGGAACAGAAGCAGCCATCTAAGGCACCAAAGGGTGGTTCTGGTTTTAAAACTTGAAACAAGTAAATGATAAATTTCATAGCTATAGGTGCATGCTTCTTGGGTAGATAGTAAACAAAATCTAATGACTAAACTTTTCTGGATCAACTCTAGATCCTCTCACTTCATATAAAGTTCAAAAAAAAAACCTTGAATTTTTCTGGGGGGTGGGGAGGGGTGGGGAATGTTTTGCTCTTTTAGAGGAAGTTTTGACACTAAGCTTCTAGACACTATACCTTTAACAGAAAACAGTCTATCACTTTTGTCTGAGCTTTTCATGTACAAACTTTTAAATAGTGGAAGTTGGCAATAACCCATATAGACCATAAAATAATTTGATAAAAGGCTAAGTTAAGACAAAATGCTCATGCTACTCCTAAGCGTTTAGCAGCAAGCTGGAAAATACTGACTTTTTAAAACTCTTGCATTGAAGATAACTTGTTAAAATCTTGCAGTGTATTCTGTAAACAAGCAAGGAATGTTTGCTTGCAGACCTTTTCCCCAGAAGGTATTTCGTCTAATTTTGGCCAAGAGCTTGGTGTTTACCTCCTTGAGATGGCAAAAAGCTATCAATCTGTCTGCTTAAAGCCTGCTCCTCTGCTTCAAGCTGTTTCCACGGCAGCCAATGTCAACACTGTTCAGTCATAATTGCCAACTCCAGAGCAGACAGATCAATGGAAATTCCAAATAGAGCAGCACAGCTCTTGCTTCAGAGGATGCGTGAAGCCAGGTTTGCTGCTAGGTACTCGCTTTTGAGCACTCCAGCAAATAGTTTCGCTTTGCATTACTTTCTGGTCTGGAGTGACGCCATACATTTCTGGCTCTTTACTAGTGAGTTTTCTTGGGCTGGACTCTTAGTTCCTCAACTTTCTGAAATCCAAATGAATGGTTCTTTAAGAAATGAATTGTCAAAAGGCTTTAGTTTTCCTGAAATTCAGGAACAGCAGAATTGTAGGAATGAAAACTGCTGACTAGTTCAAACTGTTGCTTCACTTGTCAAAAAAATATCATGTAGCTATCAAGTTTATGGTACTTGTTAGTACTGCTAGAGTTGATCCTGCTGTTATTGTCAGTATGCAAGACTTTGAGATTTGATGGTTGATTGGAGGATTAGAAACAAAACACCAGCTTCTGGTGATTGATGTACGTGTGTATTAAAGTCTGAGGAAGTTCTTAGCTTGTTTTAAACTGTGACTGCATTATGTTTGCAGTCTCGGCTCTTGTAATGCTTTCTTACAAGGTGAGTATCTTTTCCACAGCTGATAAGTTAAATGATGCCTGCACTCCCTCTGCTGGCTCTGCAAAAATAACTGTCATGAGATTAAATAGTTCACTGTCAGTTTTTGCAGGTATGGCTATGTAGAATTCTGACTTAAAAATGGCTTTGGATGGAAGAGGAGTTTTCCTGAAAAATGGGTCAACAAATAGTTGCTGAAAGCTAATCAGCTGCCTCAGATGCTACCTCCTGCTATAATGGTAAACACTGGTGTTGTATATACCTCTGTAATTATAGTCTGGTCTGTTGTTTATCATTGATTGGATGGTGCTACCCAAACTGAGATACTAAATACTTGTACATCTAGTCATACATCTTGGAGCCCTATTTATAGGGGTCATATGCTGTATGTACACAAACAGGATATTTGGAAGCATCTCATCAGGGAAGAGACAACTTATGTCCTTCTGTGAAGTACAGTGCCCTGTACACTTGTTTGTTCCAAGACTATTTCTTCCTATGTGAAGAGATTTTCTTATATATAAATTCTCATCCAGAATGGAAGAAGTTCAGGCCTTGAACAAAGTCTTAGTGTAGGTGTTATCCATAGTCAAAATAGCTACTGTTGAAAGTCAACAGGTGTCTTTACATGCGAGTGCCAGTCTTTTTCATGATGATATTATTATTATATTCTGTTCACTTTTACTTTCTGGAACTGATGAATGGTCTTAACAGTTTCTTAGGACTGAGAAAATAAACTTTCCTGCTACTGGTCATTAGTTGTTCTGAAGCTGGATAAGGGGAATAACAAATCAAATTTGCTTATTTAGCCTTTGTTAGTTCAAGAGTTGTCTGAACAGGTACCCCTGAGCCTTATGATGTAAAGAGTCTGGCTCCCTGTTGCTAAGTCTGAAAATATTTTCTGGCTTTTCATGCCTGCAAGGTGCACTTCCTGGAAAGTGCGATTCTTTTGTCCAGATGTTTGGTTGTGTAATTCATGACTGTCAAAAAATACTTCAGAACTATAAGAACACCCTGCAAATTTGATTTAAAGAATTCTGTGCAATCACACACTCTGGTTCTTCCTGTTAGATTTCTCTTTTCATATACCCAAGGCTATTTTCAGATATCTTTAGGCATTGTTATACTTAAAATTGGCTACTTGGCTCTATCAAAATGAGCAGTTGCCTAAGCTTTCACAGAGAAGTTAAAATAAATCTTCTCTTAAAGTGAGTGTGTTCACCCTACCAAATATCCTGTTCATCCAGTTTTTCCTATTAGGTATGCTATTATGGATTAAGGTCCTAGAGTTTACCCTATGAGTTGGATATCCTCCATGTATGATCAGAATTTAGCATATGACTTGTGTTGAATCATTTCAGTTTTAGTGTACAAAGCTGTAATTTAATAGCATTCATGTTAATCAACAAGAAAACCAAAATATTCTGACCTGCATAATATAGGCCATAAATTTTAGTTTAATAATGTGTGCCTTGAACCCTAGTCTTCTAGGCAATCAAGAAGAGCTGAGAATTCTCAGTGTGTAAAGAAATGCTCCCATTTTCTAGGAAAGCCTAGCTTTTTTTTTTTTTTTTGACTTCTGAACTTGGAGGTATGAGACTTCTCATCTTGAAAAGCATCAGTTGCTTTGGGCTTTCTTTAAGCAATTTTACTGTGAGGCAGTTGCTTAAATACTTGGAAATACTTGCTCAATTAAATGTTTTTTGACAGCTAATGGCTTGTTTTAATAGTGAAATTGCTCAACAAAAAGGTTAAAAAGGTAACATTTTAGTGAGTTCCTACTTCTGGAGTTTTAAGGAAGAAAACTGTCTCAAAAGCTGATCAGAGTCTTAACTGTATGCATAAGGCAGTGTGCATCAAATTAGATTCTAGTTTTGACAGACAGGTGTATAACGGTCTTAAAATTATAGTATGTTCCTTTATACTTTGATTCTGGATGCTGAACATATACTACTGTTTGGTTATATTGCCAAGTCCTTTTACTTGGATGACTGCTCTAAACTGTGTTCAAATACTGACAAAAAAAGATTTCCCACCCTTCCCCCCCACAAAGTCATGTGATTTTGCTTAAAGAAAAATATTCCAGTAGGAATAGATAAACCTGCTGCACTCTGACTCCTGTAGCAGTAGTTCTTTAGTGTACTGAGAATAACCTTGCTATTAGTAGTCTAGAAAAATACAATGTCTGATATTAGCTGCTGGTATCAAGACTAGAGATGCAAAATGCAAAACTAGACATAAATGTTCAATATAAACACATGTTCTGAAGATGAACTGGAAGCATTATTTATAAACTGTTGCTGTTCCTATAAACATGTTAAACATGTGAAAGATGTTCATGATCTTCTCAGTATAAATCATATTTATTTTAAAGTATCCTTTTCCTCCCCAGAAAAGCAATGTTTTAAAACGTTGGAAGTAGAGTCAAACTAGACTTTAACTAGACAAACAAGACTGACTAAACATAGATTAAAAACCGCAGTAAAATTTAGCTTTCAAACCTCGTCAGTGTACAAACTTAAATATGCATGTAACTTAAATGAGCCAAGTTCATAACATAACTGTGAAAAAAGGCATCTGGTTGCTCGTCAATGTATAGGCCTCTTTTGTAGCAAGTTCTAATTTTCTAACCTGTGTTTGCTGGTCTGCCTAGAACTTGAAGTCTGAAATTTGTTATTGTGAAGATTAGCAGACTTCATAGTTGCATCAGTTTAAAAAAAAAAAACAAACTTGTCTGCCTCTGTGTTTTTTTAGAAACACTACTAAAATGATTCTTAATTAGAAAGGTTGTGAGACATGGCTTATTTATATGCTGTCCTTGACACCTTCATGAAAAAGCTGCTCTCAATGAGACTGAAGTAATAAGCAGCTTCTTGGAGAAAAATCTTAGTGTGGCTGCTTCTCAGCCTCTGTTTTCTCTCCCCTCTGCCAGAAATGGAGATGGACAGCCCTGTGTCCTTCAGGCAAAGAATCTCTTGAAGGTGCTGAGAAACCAGTGGTGTCCTTGGAGGAAGACAGCTTAGGGGCCTTAGTGGAGCCCTAGGAAGCAGAGAGGAGGTTTCTATGTATTGTCCAAAACTGAACTCTGGAAAGACAGAGCCACTAACTATATGGATTACCAGGAACTCCTATACCTTTTGTTTCATGATACTCTACTACTCTTGGTTCATGATACTCTGTTCTTCTCATTCACTTTCTTCCAAGGGGGAAATGGTCTTTTCCCTGAGCGTCACTAACCTCAGAATAGAGGAAGCTCTGTGATTCTCTACTTTGCTTTACCTGTATGCTGCAGTGAGTTAAGGAAAACTTACTGTGCCTAGGGGCTAGATTAAAATGCAGTTTAGCTTCATACTTTTCCGAGCTGGTCTCTGAGTTCCTAATCCTTGTATAAGGAAGAAACTAGCCTGCTGAGCTGAGGTGCATTACATTCAGGCTTGGAATTGCTGTGGCTTTTTGAGGGAGTTCATTGGAAACCCTGAACTGGGGACACAGATCTAAATTCTTAAGAGAATCAGAGCCTTCAACAGTGGCCAATTGGAATTAGTCTAGCATGCACAAACTAGACCATTTTTCTAGTTGCTTAAAGTGCTTCACTTGAATGGAGGATCCTGTCCTTCCTAATTCCCTTTCTTTAGAGATACTATATGCAATTGTTAAAAATACTCTGATTGAAAAAGTTGGAGAATATTACCACACTCCACTGTAAAATAAACACTTGTGGGAAGTAATTCAGGTCTGGCTCAGCTGAGTCAGAGTGCTGATCTGTAGTCTACATAGACTGATAGACCTCTGGCCCTTAGAGTAAGTTTCAGCTGACTAATCACAGCAGGCTCACAATTCAGATGTCTCCTTTTGGTAAGAGGAATATTACCCTTATTGAACTAGCCACTAGGAATCATTGCTGGGAATTCACAGGCTGCCTTAGTGTGAGACTAATACTTCACTATGCCAATGGTAGTTATGCTCTTGGCACCTGAGTGCTTGCTGTTTTACAGTGTTTTTCTGATAGCCCTGTGCTTTAGCTGGGCAAGGGAGCAAGGGAAACAAATATTATCCAGTTGTCAGCGCTGAAGAGACCTGACTGGTAGCTAAGAAGCTTTTCAAGGCATGGTCTTCTCCTGCTTAAAGGAAAAAGCATGGTGGCAGACCTAAATGGACACCTAATTCATGTCCTAATTTGAATTCTTGCTGCTTAGACTGGAAACACAACTATAAGGGTATATTAATATTAGACACCATTGATAATAGTAAATAGTTTAGGCATTTGGTTTACAGGAAACTGGGGCAGGTATCTCCTTTACTGAGTGGAGTAGGACTTCTAAATATTATCACAGGAGACGGTTCCACTTTCAGTCTCTTTCCACAATCACTATTTTCAACCAAAACAGTTGATCATGAAGTTGATGTCAGAAGAAAATACTGCACAGTACAGATCTTCACACCTGAAGACTTTAGAAATAAAACTGCAATTGTTAGTTGAGTATAACCATTTTGTGCAGCAGTTGTTACATAGCCTATCAAAATTGAGAAGTGAACCAAGATTACTAAATCTGAGCTGTGGTTTGATAGTCTGAATTAGCTATTCAGCTCAAACAGTCTCTGGCCACAATGACAGTGACATAACATATGACTTGTTCATTCGCATGTCACTTTACCTGAAACAACAGAGGAAGAAGTGATCTTTCCTTGAATTTTCCTTTCCTTGAAATTAATGGTATCTTAAAGGTGGCATCAACAAAATAGTTCCATGATGAAGGCACTCTCAACTATAGCTGAATGTGTTGATAACTGGACATATAGGAATGGTCTGGAGATGGCTGTCATGCCTTATCACTTAAGTTTGGCTTATTGGTACAGCCCTTATGGCTTCTATGAATGAATCAGCTATTTTAGTATCTTTAGGTTTTTCCAGGAAGAAGCATTTGGGGGATCTGTTGTGGTAACTTGTTCAGCCAGTAGAAACCTTGATATTTACATCTTTTGTTTTTATTCTGTGCCTGTGAATGAATGCTTTTTTTGATGACTGCTGTCTACATCAGGACTACAAATAGCCCAAATTTAAGTGATACAGAATTCTAATGCCTGACTAGGATCACAATCAAGTGCGAGGATGGTGGCATGGAAATCTGTATGGTGCTTTCTAGCTCTCCAGATCCAGGGTAGCAGATCACAGAATCACTGAATGGTCCAGGGATCTCTGGAGATCTAGTCCAACCCCCCTGCTCAAGCAGGGTCACCTAGAGCACATCGCACAGGATCACGTTCAGGCGACTTTTGAATATCTCCAGAGAAGGAGACTCCACAACCTCTCTGGGCAACCTCTTCCAGCGCTCTGTCACCCTCACAGTAAAGAATTTTTTCCTCATGTTCAGATGGAACTGCCTGTGTTTCAGTTTATGCGTGTTGCCTCTTGTCCTGTCATTGGGCACCACTGAAAATAGTGTGGCCCCATCCACTCGACACCCTCCCTTAAGATACTTGTATACATTGATAAGATCCTCCCTCAGTCTTCTCTTCTCCAGGCTAAACAGGCCCAGCTCTCTCAGCCTTTCCTCATAAGAGAGATGCTCCAGTCCCCTAATCATCTCCATAGCCCTATGCTGGACTCGCTCCAGTAGTGCCATGTCTCTCTTGTACTGGGGTGCCCAGAACTGGACGCAGTACTCCAGATGTGGCCTCACCAGGGCTGAGTAGAGGGGGAGGATCACCTCCCTTGACCTGCTGGCAACACTCTTCCTGATGCAGCCCATGATACCATTGGCCTTCTTGGCCACAAGGGCACATTGCTGCCTCATGCTTAACTTGGTGTCCACCAGCACTCCCAGGTCCTTCTCTTCAGAGCTGCTTTCCAGCAGGTCAGCCCCCAACCTCTACTGGTGACTGGGGTTATTCCTCCCCAGGTGCAGGACCCTGCACTTGCCTTTGTTGAACTTCATGAGGTTCCTCTCCGCCCACCTCTCCAGCCTGTCCAAGTCTCTCTGAATGGCAGCCCAGCCCTCTGGTGTATCAGCCACTCCTCCCAGTTTTGTATCATCAGCAAATTTGCTGAGGGTGCACTCTGTCCCTTCATCCAGGTCATTGATGAAGAAGTTGAACAAGACTGGACCCAGTACTGACCCCTGGGGGACACCGCTAGCTACAGGCCTCCAGCTAGACTCTGTGCCACTGATCACAACTCTCTGAGCTCTGCCATTCAGCCAGTTCTCAATCCACCTCACTGTCCACTCATCTAACCCACACTTCCTGAGCTTGTCTATGAGGATGCTATGGGAGACAGTGTCGAAAGCCTTGCTGAAGTCAAGGTAGACAACATCCACTGCTCTCCCCTCATCTACCCAGCCAGTCATTCCATCATAGAAGGCTATCAGATTGGTTAAGCACAATTTCCCCTTGGTGAAGCCATGCTGACTACTCCTGATCACCTTCTTGTCCTCCACATGCTTAGAGATGACATCCAGGATGAGATGTCAAAAACTGTCTGTTCTTAAAGACTGTAAAGTGGTGTTCCTGGTTGGGGGAGAGGAGAATAGTAGTAGAAAAAGATCAGGAAAGGAAGAGGTGCTAGAACTGCTTGGAGTGCTGAGTGATTTATTAGGGATGGACTTAGAACAGGCCCCAAATGAAAACATTGCTTATCTAAATGACTGAGGTGCTATGAAAAAAGGGGAAACAGGAGTACATGAAGTTGTGTTCCAAACTCTGGGCTTGTCTGCATGATGGTTGTGACAGCAGGCTTTCACTTAATCTGATGCTTCTTCATTAATCTTGATGCCTGTTAATGCAGGTAACTTGTCCTACTGCAAAAGGAGAAGGTGGTAGAAATAAAACTGGCAGAAGACAGAAGTTTTGATGTTATTAGTGTTGAAGACAGTTATTTCAGAACCAATATGGGTGAGAGTTTTATGCTTAGATGTTGCAGTACAGCTGTACTTTTAGTCATCTGAGGATGGTGACAGACTGCAGATGTGCTGCTTGACTTATTTGCCCTTATGAAGTGCTATTGTGGGTATCTCAGCTTAGCCTGTGCATCCTATTGTGATACTTAATAGTGCTTACACACCCATTGTCTGTGGCTGAGAAACAAAATCTGCAAAGAGAATTATTTATTGCCTCCGTATTGAGTGGTGCACCAGTAATTGTTGAGTAACTACCACTGATCGGCATCATTCTATGTATAGATACTAATAGTTATATTGCAGTTATATTTAATGATATTAAAAAAGGGGGCGGGGCAAAAAACTTGCATAACTGAGAAGGTTTCTTAAAGGAGTGGCCAACAGGGTGTAATACTGCAGGCATCATGGAATCTTAGCCTTTAATAGGGTGTCAGACTCTAGAAAGACTGAGAAATGTAGTCATGATGAAAAACTATTTTTGAAAGTGGAAATCTGTCCAAAGGATAAGGCAGTATGTAGCCTCACTAAATGGCAAAACATAATGGATAAATACTGCAAGGTTCAATTTACTTGAAGGTATTTCTTAAACTATACCAGAAGGAGGTAGAATTGATTAGTAAGCTAAGCACTCAAGATTCATCTAAAGAACTAAAGGGATTCTTGATATAATCTTAATAAAGGAGTTTGAGGGGGAAAAAAAAAATCCTGTTCATTCCTTGCAAAGGCATAAAGTGGATTCTTAAATTCAAATATTAGGTTTTAAATTTAAAAATAAAGCAAAAAAACCCAACAAATCAGTGGGAGCAGCAAACTTATGAGGTCTCTCATGAGTTTATGGTAATTCTGAAGGCGCATATTTGGCTGCTTAGGAATAGAAGGTGGCAAATGTAATGGCTGCTTTTGAAAAGAGTTCTCTAAGAACAACTTGCTTTACACCACGCAAGCTGGCTGTTTCTAGTAGGAAAGGATTAATATGGCACACGGGGGAAGCTACCATGGCTTTCAAGTTATGAATATTTCAAGAAGCAAGATTTTAAGAGCTGGACTATAGGGATAAACTGTGGTGTTGTATTTCCAGAAAGCTTTTGAAAAATCTCAAGATGAAGCTCTTAAACTGGTGCGTTATGGGACAAGAGGAAAGTTTCTTAAGCTTGGGCCCCAAGAGGACAAAACAAATATTCTGCTTAGCTTCATGGTGTATGCTTGTTGAGATTGGTGACCGGAGCTACATGTTTAGTTTCCAAATTGCTGCTTGCAGGGAGGATGATTTGGAGGACCATCCTCTACTAGATGCTTAGGGAAAAACAGATCAACTGTTGCTCACTCTCAAGCAGGTTGTTGGACTAAATGGATGATTGGACACACAGATCTGACTATGCTTATATTTTTACACTCTACTAATTAGCATATAGAATATTTCTTAATGATGTTTCTGTATAACACTAAGCAAGTACCTTAATAGACAGGACTCATTGTCATACAGAAAGTAACTACAGAAGTAATTAGATTTAATCTCATTAGGCATAAGTATTTCCTAGTATTCTTAGGACTAACTTAAAATTTCACTCTTCATTTCCTGGAAACAAAAGGAATTGAGTAGAGATGTATTTCTGCCCTTTATTGCCTGAAGATAGAAACTTTAACTCTGTTTTGGCTTCTAACTCTAAAGAGCTTTTGGCAGCTCTTTGTTAGCACAAAGTGTGATTACAATCAAAAGCGTACAACTTCACTTAATGGATATTGATGTAAAAATACTTTGTAGAAGAAAAGAAGGGCTGGGATGATAAATGTCTTTTTCTAGCCAAAGCGTTATATGCAGTTTAACTTGAACATATTGTAATTTAAATGGGCACAACATGTCCTAAAACTAGGTATGATCATTTCTGGTATTCAGAACTTTTTAAGTTGACTTTGAGCAATGATTTTCTTCCCTTTCCTTCTCGTGAGACAGTAAGTAGTACTAGTGAAAATGTCTTTGTTCTTAAGCTCAAACTGACTAAAGCAATTGCAAGGGTATGCATGTATATTATTGTGGAAATTGAAAGATGGAAGTAAAAATAGCCAAAGATAATTTCTGAAATACGTGTTTAGATTAGAATTTATTGGAAGCAGAGTTAGAGGCAGCAAAAATTAGAAGCTTTGTAAAATAAGGTAAAAAGAGTTCTCGACAAACAAGTAATCTTCCTGAAGGAATAATTCTTATGAGAAAGTCAGCTGCTGTTTTGCTCTAATGTGTCATAATTATTGACAGAATTGACTTGCTGGACATATTTCTAACAGTCATGCACTAAGCTTTAAATGCAGCAAGTAAATAAAATCCAGGAATCCAGCTGCAGCTCTGCTGGATGAAATTTGGCACAATTTCCTTCTTACTTTCACTTTCATTGAAACCTGGCTCTATATAACAATGTCATGGGCTCAGGACATGCCTCATTTAATGCATACATGACAGGTTTTGTGACTACAATGCATCTTGCAATTTGGGAACTCAAGCGAACTCTAGTCAAATGATGGATTACTTAAGTGGTATGTATTATGCTACCATAATTCATCCAACTTAATGGTGGCTAAAATTACAAAACAAAGTTTTGATAAATACTGATGAGAAATGCATGATAAGTTGTTCATGAACTTAATGTGAATATTTGTCAATGGATGACTATTGTACAAAGAGCGTCTAGTTTTAGGGCTATGTATTAAGTTATTAAGATGACAGACCAGGTAATAGAACATATACTGCAACATAATTATCCTGAACAAATATTTTTAGGCTAAACTGTGCAGGGTTAAAAGAACTTAATAAAATTCTCAATCATTTATTTTTAAGACTCAATGGATCTGAAGTCAAGTAAAATATTGAGCTTTAGGCAAACATTTTTTTTCTCCTGTTTTAAAACACCAGTGAATGGAATTTTGTGATATTCAAGGCTTGTCTTCAGTCATCAGCTGCCTTAGTCCAAATTTTGGCAGTTTCCTTCATCGCAAGTTACCTGAGAAGTGTGACGCATGTAGTAATGCATGTTAGGTACCTGAAGGAAATAATGCCTACTGGGACAGAGTTATATCTGGAAGTTAGAACTTTTTTTTTCTGGGATTATAGTCTTAACTAGAGCCTAGAGAAGAGAAGGCTGAGAAGAGATCTTATCAACGTGTACAAGTATCTGAAGGGAGGGTGTCAAGAGGATGGGACCAGACTCTCTTCAGTGGTGCCCAGCAACAGGACGCGAGGCAAGGGGCACAAACTGAAACACAGGCAGTTCCATCTGAACATGAGGAAAAACTTTTTCACTGTGAGGGTGACAGAGCACTGGAAGAGGTTGCCCAGAGAGGTTGTGGAGTCTCCTTCTCTGGAGATATTCAAAAGTCGCCTGGATGTGATCCTGTGCAACGTGCTCTAGGTGACCCTGCTTGAGCAGGGGGGTTGGACTAGATGATCTCCAGAGGTCCCTTCCAACCTCAACCATTCTGTGATTCTGTGAACTTGGAATTACTTGGTATTATAAGCACTCCAACAAAAAGGCTAAATTTGACAATAGTTCATTCAATGTCATTGCAGAGCAAACAGTACATGATATTAGTAAGAGGAAATGCTGAGAAGGAAGCTTCAGGGCCTGTGGGTGGAAAAGGAAAAAAGCTATTTGAACGTTGGTCAAAACTGTAGACTGTAGTAAACCCTTCAAGACATCACTCTGTTAATGATTATTTGAAGTGATTAACTTCTGTTTTCAGAAAAACATTTAAGTAGTAAACACTTAACTCTCTTCTGCATGTATTGGTGACTTGAAGTGTTACCGCTGGAAAAGAAGTATTGGGGTTCTTGTAGAGAATTCAGCCTTAAAATGTGAAATATGAAGATATGAAAGCCTAATATTTTAAATGCTAATATTTTAAATGCAATTTGACAAGCTGGTGATAGCATGGAGTTTATTCTCTAGGGCTTTCCAGTATGTCTTACAGTTTGCTCCTTGAAGAGTGTTTGTATATTTCTGTGAAGCGCTGCTTGTTTGGTCAGTCTTTTCTTGCATCTATTTAGTTCTCTCATATGCAAGTCAAAATACCTTAAATTCAGAAAGCTCATGATTAGTTTAAGCTTTTGAGAAAATAGCTTTTCTGTTCAGAAAGACTGTCCTATATGGTACTTTCCAATCTCTTTTTAATCCAGCTGTCATTTTGGTCTGAATTTGTTTTGCTTCATGAGTATGGAAATGCCATGACTTGGAATATGCACAGGAATATAAGGCCTGCTCTGTTGATTGATGGTATAAAACAGTGCCTGATCGTTTGCTGGGTTCCTGCAGAGGCTGCAGAACGAGCTGCTTCATGAGGTGGTAGTGTTCTTCATGCCTTGCATGACCTCTCATTAAGGCAAAGGAGAACTTCTCAGATGACTGTGTATGGTAAATTGATCCAGAATTGTTTCTACTAATTGCCAAACGACTCAACTTTAAGACTTTTCCTTACTACTACCAAAATAGGAAGGGAACGAAGGGGAAGTCTTGTGCAAGAACATTGTTAATTCGTACTAGTGAATGAACTTCAGACTACAGAAGTCTTAATTTGTTAGCCATCATTTCAATAAGAAATAGTTTGGGGTCTTAAAGAGAAGACACTAGTACTGGATAAAATCACTATTACAAAAGCGGCAGTCATGCTAGGCATCAGCAATCCTTTAGATAAGTTTGGTAAATGTAAATACCGGTGTATACATCCAACTGCAGAGTCTTGGAATAACAGCCAGTTTTTATGTCAGTTACATCTGCCTCATAAAAGATTAAGCTTCACAATGAAATCAAATTTCTCTTTGAAAACTCAACAAAACTTGTGATCTTCTATTAACTTACCTTTTAGAACCCAGAAATTGTAATAAAGAAAACTTGTCAATGCAACACTCTTGGGCACGTTTGAGGCTCAAGATGATGAACTAAAAACTATTTCTGTTTCTAAGCATCTTTCATGATTAAACATTCCCCTCTTAGCTGTTCAATCTCTGTTCACCTGTTCATCCCACTGTCTCTTCATAAGCCAGCCTCTTTCAAAAGAGATGCCTACACTAAAACAGCAGTAGCATGCTGCTGAAATGATACAACTCCACTAATTGTTCAGTTAGGCACATTTTAACATATAGGATAATGACCTCTAAATGCATACTCTGTTCTGTGTGAACCTTCTGTTTTGTTAGCATTCATTTGTATTTTCTGTGAAATAGTTGGTGAGTTTCTGTACTCTTCCAAGTAGGTATGAGGGTCTGTCTCTAAAAAGTAAGATAAAACTTACTTTCCAGAGTGGAAGACCTCAGAAGACCTTTTTTCAGCATGTTCAAGTGCATTTCTTAGTTCAAATTACTTTCCTTATCAAGTAATAGCATTACAAGCAGCTTTGATTCTTTTCCTAAGATATGTGCACTGTGGAAGTCTTACCACACCATGTCATGTGATGGTTTGAAGCTATGGAACATATATTGTACTGTGGATTTCAACCTAATGTAAGCAAAAGCATATTATATTTTTCAGAATGTTTTAAAGATATTATTTTAAAACTTTAAAATAAATTAATATGGAATGAGAACTGAAACATACAGAGACAGTTCTTGCCACTGCAACCTGTTCATATGTAGATCTGTTCGATCTCCGTTGAACTAATTAGCTTAAACAAAGGCTTTCCAGAGATAATCACTTTGTGAATCTTTTCCTATATTACAGCAACCAGCTTTAGTGTGTTGTTGAAGGTCATATGCTTTGCATAGAGGAGTACTAGGCAGTGCCTAAAATTTGAATGCACAGAGTACAAGTGGATGTATAAGTTAAACTGAATTGTGCAGAATAGGTAATTGTTGGAGCTTTGACTTTTGAAGGCAAATGAGTTGGCTGGAGTGTCTAAAGATTTAATTTTTTTGAATATTAAAATACATTTCCTGTAGACTGATGTCCTCTATGAAGCACGTATGAAATGCAAATTAAGCAATAGGAAAGACTTGGATAAGGGTTCTGTTGGTATACTAGATCCTGTTCATCTGTGCAATAGTAAATGTGCCATTTGTGAACTTTCCTACTTGCATTTGATTGTCAGCGTGCTGATGCAGCAAACTATTACTTCAAGCTGGCCTTAAATTTTACAAATGTAGAACACATTATAGCTTCCTTACAAATAAAACATTTACTCTTACTAAATACTTCTGCCTATGAGGGATTATTTCTGAAGTCCTTTTTGAAGCATGCTTAACTTTCAGGGCTGTCTCAATCGTAGCTTTTTCAGGGAAAGGAAAAGTAACACGACTTTTTTCATAACCATCAACTGTTTAGAGTGTTGTTACAAGAACACTTCAAGAAACATGTTTATCGCTTCTTCTAGATTGGTTGACGCAGTATGGCCTGGTGGCACTAAAATGAGTTTTAAGTCTGTAGTCTTTTCATGCTTTAGTGTAATGTAAACTTCTACATGTAATGTAAACTACATGTAAGTTTCTATTTTGAGTTTAGTATTTTTCTGAGCCAACTGTGAAGGTTCATGAGATTTTGGAATTTTTAGCACTGGCAAATATTATCTAAATCTTGTTTCATGGATTACAATCTTGAATTACTATCTTCATCTGGTGACAAAGCTCACTTACTCAGTAATAAATATTAATTTGATTTGGGTAACCAATCTAAGGTGCAGTACTCTTCATCTGCAGCCATGGTCAAATTGCATCAGTCATAGCAGTCAAACTGTTACAGTCATAGAAGAGCAGAGTCTTTCCAGAGGTAATTGCACAAGTATCTGAATCCTTCCGCCTAGAAGGATGTGTACTATTTCCATAAGGTGTCTCATCAATACAGGTTTTTATTCACTTGAGTATGACAGTTGATAGCTTTAAATAAAGTTACTGAGAGTTTTAATGATATGTAAACATAGGATTATTTAGAAGTTGGTGTGCCTAATAAGACCTACTTCTCCCTCTTAATCATCTTAAGTTCACTTGTTTTGAGCTGGATACTACTACAGCTTTGAATTAAACTTTAAAAAACAGAACTTCAGTAATGGTACTTATTGACTTCCAGGTAGGGTAACTGTTACCTGAATTTAAAATTTGGGATGTTAGCAGACTGGAAGTTTGAAGTGAATTGCTTTCAGTTATTAAACCATGTTAGAGAACAGTTGAAAGTGCCACTATTAAAATTAGTGAGTAATAAGATGCAAATAGATTTAGGGAAGGCTGGAGTGGCCACCACTGATAATGCTTCAGAGTTCATGTTACTCAAATAACCTATCTCAAATCGCTATTGAAAAATTGACTTCAGAAAGGAACACTGATCAAAACAAATAAAATCTTGTGCTAGTTGAAGTGATAAATATAATTACTGTAAGATCTTATGTGGCTTAAAAATATACTTTCTTTTTTGATGGTTGAATTTCACTGCTTTTAATTTCATTATGCATTGCCACCTTCTTACAGAAGTGGACTGTTGGAACTTGCTGTAACAGGAAGCAATTGAATTTTGCAAGGTTTGACATCAGCCTGAGTTGAGGATATTACTTAAAGAAGTTTGGAGTGAAATTCCTCTATAAGGATCAGCAAAGAAACTAGGTTAAGATTGGTCCATCCTGTACCTGTGTGCTGAAAGGCTTTTGTATTGTCTGTTGAGGTAGACATTATTGTTGCCAGGTAGAGATGGGCTCCCAGAGCAGATCCTTTCTGATCTGATTTGGTATAAAAATTGCCATGTTTAACAAAGTATGCAGGATTTGGAGCAAAACTGCTCATTATCCAAAATTTGAAGAGTCTTTCCACTGTTCCTCTGAATTTTTTAGATGGATATGCAGAGTAGTCTACAACACTATTACAGCTGATCTGCAGAACTGCACTGATTTTGTTGTATTAATGCAATGTTATTGAATTTGTGAACCCTAAGGAGATATGTTGGTGAGTTATGACACCACTGAGGTACTTCAGAATGTTTGAGAACCCCTTTCATATAAAGTATTAGTAATAGCTGGTCACTGGACTATTAAGTCTTAACACAAGTAAATCTAGATGCGTAAGAACGATAGGATTGGAATGCAAAGCACAGTATGAACTACTAATTAAGCAGTGTTATCACTCTTGTGGTAACTTGTATATGAAAGCCATATCAAGTCTTGCCATGGCTTAGTAGTAAGTCTCAAAGCATTTCAGTGACTAGAGCTGTACTTTTTACTAACTTTATGTCTATTCTTGGATTTGGGTATATTTGGGCATCAAGAGTGCAGAGTTCCTGTTAGAGGCTTGATTGAGCTTTTCTTAAGTCTAGTCAACATTAATCATAATTGAGGTAAGCTTGATGTAATTAGTTGTGGGGCATTCTGCTTGGTCTGTTCTTGCCTCATTAGCAGCTGCTGCAGCTTCTTCATAGCTATACCAACTTAATTTGCCTGATCTGCTGCTGCTTATACTGCCACAGCTCATGATCAGATGCTAGTTGATAAAGTCTCCTAGGCTACTGGCTGGCCAACAGCCTCCAGCTTTCGGGCATTAGATGAAGATGTGGTGTGGTTTTAAAGAACAGTCTTTCAAAAATGGTTTGCGTGAGTTTCTTCACTTAAAGCGTACTTTGGCAGAGCATGTTATAGTCAGTTTAGAGAACTATGAAGAATGTGTGTTGATCAAAACAATGCCCCTTTAGCATGCAGGTTAACACCATCATTATATTGTAATCCATTTTGCTGTGTCCAGTTACTGTGGAGAAAGTCATGGAGGTTTAAACTGAATTTATAGTTAGTTACTCTTTTGCTGTTATGCATAAAACTTTCAACATACTATATGAATATTGCTTTATGTGTTTTGTATCTCTCTAGAAAACAGCCACAAACAGTGCTCTTAACAGAATCTTGCAGCGATAGGGTTGTACAACTGCTGGAAGTGGGAACAGTCACTCCAGTGTCTTTCAACATTCTTCAGTGCAAACTCCATACTGTGACTCTGTGCTTAAAATGATAAATAATCTATAACTTAATTGTTTTCAGAAGAGATGAGCAGAGGACTGAGACTTTCCTGGAAACGGTCTTTAAAGTTTTGGTAGTTGAGTGCTTGTGCCAAGACCTCTATGTAGACACAGTGGTTTAGCCAAACAGTCTTCTGACCTGACAAGGCAATAGCTGATAGTCTTTTCTTTGTTTGACTCTTGTTTCTAGATGAGCTCCATTAATTTTTGAAATGTGTTTCTTATGAGGCCTGATTTTCTTGGTTCTAGGAAAACGGACATACGACACCTAAAGGTCTTGTTGACCTGGAAGTGTCCAACTTATTGTTCATCTGAGGCTGGCAGCCATGATGTCTCATGGGGACATATATGATTATTTGTGCTCATCCTGCCATGTTATGTTAGTAAAGCTGATCTACAGGTCACTCTGGCATGTCCTGTGCACAACAGATCTATGTACAGACATGTAAAGTATGTGTTCACTGTTCTGTCATGTAGATGCATGTGTTCATACAAGATATGTCAGCTGAGCATAAGTTAAATGTTAAGTGCCTGTTCAGGCTGAGAAACCTGTGGGTAGATGCTAATTTCTCAGCTACAGATTTCTCACAATCAGATGGAAGGCCTGATCGTAGTCTCCCTATCACTTCTGTAGGAAGGTGGTATTGTGCATTTTTTTTGCTCTGTTCAAAGGAAAAAATGCAGATGATGTGTGAGGCCTGAGCTGTGATGAAATAGGATGGAGGGGGCTATAGATGTCATGAAAGTTTGGTCATGAAAGTGCATTAAAACTTAGGTCTGCATCGAGATACATTCTGTGTGCTACAAAAGTACTTCATGTGTGGGTTAGTCTAGTGTTGAAACTGTTATTTTTGAGGTTTACACAATTTGAGTTCATGGGAATGCACAAAAGCTTGCTTAGCTTGAAGTCTATGATGATGGTTTCCTGGTGCTTTGGTGATAAGTTGAGGCTTGTAACTTGAGCGTATCCATGCCCCGTGTGACATCCATTGGTGCTGAATGTTCCAAACTCCATTTTCCTTTGAGACTGGTTTACTTCCTGGTGCTCTTAAAGGTTTCCTGTTGATGATGAACCATATGGATGTCCCAAGCAAAATTCAAGACTTAGAGGCAACAGCTGTTATAAGAACTTAATGATTTAAGAAAGTATGATAATGCAGTAGATTTTGAGACTACAAATATCAGTTTCATACCTTGTCACTCTGCCAGCTGAATGCCTACTAAAAATATTATAGGAAATATGAAGAGCTTGTCCTTAAGCAGAAATTTGTTCTGTAACTTCAATACAAAGCATAGGATTGTATTAAAATATATTTCAGTGTAGCTGCTGTGTAACTGAATATGTATTTATTTATTTTCCTAGACTGTACATGCCATTTGGCTTGGGAACAGAACTCGCCATGGGACAACATCAAAGATACCTCTCCAGAAGGGGTCTTTTACTTGGGTGATGTGTCTGCTCTCCTGACTGTCTTCATACCCAAAGGATTTATTTTCCTTCTGGAAATATTTTAAATTGAAATCTTATTCCTTACTGGAAACTTTCTACACTAAAGACTGCACGCATCATGGGTGATATGGCAAACAACTCGGTTGCATATAGTGGTGTAAAAAATGCTGTAAAAGAAGCTAATCATGGAGATTTTGGAGTCACTCTTTCAGAGCTCCGTTCTCTTATGGAACTTCGAGCTACAGATGCACTGCATAAAATACAAGAATGTTACGGAGATGTACATGGTATCTGTACAAGATTGAAAACTTCCCCAAATGAAGGTAAGTCAATTTTCAGGCTGTTGTTGAAGAAACTCGATTTCAAAAACCTTGAGTCAAGCAAACTAATTCTTTTTATGTAATAAGGTTTATAAAGGTATTTAAGTTATTTAATTTTATAATAAAATACTGCTTCTTACTCCTCTAAGGCAGTATGATAGTTCAATATGTAGTAAATGAGCAAGGGTTTTCAACTGGTCTAACTGCATGTGCCATTTTGCATTAGTGGCAAAGTCGCACTTTGGAAGAAACTTTTTTGATGGGGGGATTCAGATCTGAAGTAGCAATGCAACATGGCAATGTTTAACATAGTCTGAGCATGTAAGTCTTGTGATCCGCTCATGTGACCTGTAGTTCTTAATTCAGATCATGCTATCATAGAACACAGGGTTTTAATAGTTTTATGCAGGGCTTTTTGATATTTGTGTGTTGTTCTTGCATTCCTTAATACAGCAGTTTTAAAATTGGAGACATCTGTTTTCTAGCCTTACTGTATCAAATTCTTAATAATGGGATCCAGCTTTTAAATACACAGTATTTCTGTAGGTTTCACTTTACATAAAATAACTACTTGATACAGCTTTAAGCACTAAGAGGTACTGTGACTTTTTGGTAAGAAGTATGCAAAGTGACCACACAAACTTTATTCTCTTGAAAAAGCATCTTGTTTAAAGAAGTCTTTGCCATTTCAGTCACACTTCACTGAATACCACTGAGCATATCTGATGCTCCTCCTCTCTAGAATTGTTGCTTCAAGATAGACTGTGTAAATGTTAAGGTTAAAAAATAATAATAATAAAATAAAATTTAGTCTCCTCACTAAGACCTTTCCAGCACTTTTCTTCAAGATCTGCTTATCTTACATTGTTCTGCTCCAGCTGAAATGAAAGCTGAAGGCTATCAGAAAAGAAATATATTCAAGTCATGTCACTTATGCTATTTGAGCTATAGTTAGTATCCTGTACAAATCTTTCTTGCATATGGTTATGTAACATTAATAACTCAAGTTTAATGGTAAGTCATGCTGTTGCTAGTAATTCCGAAGATCCGAAATCAAGATTTTGGCAAATTGTGGTGTCTCAGTGTTTAAGTGCTCATGTAACTGTTATCCAATGCAGCTTAATGTTGCTGGCAGTGAAGCACCTGCTCTCTTAATCCTGGAAAACTATTGCTTTCTAGTCTTAAATGCTACAGAAAGGTTTGTCTCCTTGCATCGAGAACAGCCTGCTAATGCCTTAAGGTACCTTTGGGTGCATCTACATTTTGTCTCAGGTTGCTTTTGAAGCCAAACTCCTGATGTCCCTTCTGATGTTCGCATCATGAAATGGTGTCAGCATGTGAACTGGATTCCTCTTACTGAACAGAAGGATTTCTCTAGGAGATCAGCTATTAAGAGTGACCTGCCAGTGAGTGTTCAGTGCGTGGGACTAGACCAGAGCTAGTCTGAAGAAAATTTAAAACATGAGTAGTGCAAAATTTTGGTGATGGAAAGAGCTGTAGTTTTCTACAAACAGAAACTGAAGCAAGGGTTAAATCCTGTTTTACAGTAGTCTGCAAGGCGTCTGTTCAAGGACTACTATTACTGCAAGTAGATGAATGCATGATTGTAGGTGGCCTTGATGCACCGGGCACAAAATACCTAGGAAAATGCAGAATTCACATTCTTTCTCATCTGCTAACATGGTTGTTAAAATGAATCATGAGTGTGAATGTACTGAAACTAGAATAGCTAGATGACCTGTTTCTGAAGCAGGGCTTGAGCTGTAGCGATTGTTCTACTGTACTGAAAATTGTGATCAGAGCCTTTCCTTTTAAGAAGGATTTGACGTTTACATGTATTTAACTGATGATCACAGGACAGTGCAATGACAAACTTGATAAAAGGGCATAATTTTGAAGTGCAAAAGTAGCTCATAAATGTGACAGACTCAGCAGTTAAACTTGGTAATTAGCTCTAAAAGGTTAAGAAAGATGGGTTACAGAAAATAGTGTGCGTCTTCTGCAAAGGTGGTGTTTTGGTTCTAAATCATGACAGGAATTTTTAGAGAAACAACTTTTCCTTTATAAGATAAGTTGCTATGAATTCTCTTGGAGATATTACAGTGTAGAGTCTTTGCAAGAGTAATACTAGCACTCTTTATTGTCAAATTCAAGTTGTAAGAATATAAATGGAGAGATTTCCAGTGGAGAAAATCTATGCAAGGCTATGTAAACGGCTCAGTATCATAGAAGCTCTAGTTTTGTCGAAACTTGTGTATAAATCTGCAAAGACTTACTACGTGGCTTCCTACTCGGAAGCTATCTGTATGACACAATATGCTGACTTGCATAACTGCTAGTGGCTTCATAGAAAAAATACAGATAGCTCTGAAATACCATACAGTGGATGAGAACACCTTGTGTGATTTCTTGCTTTGAAGCTATTGACAGTGTAAGGCAACATGTTTTCAGCCAAAAGGTGGATCAAATCTACCTGACTTGAAATGAAAAATGGGAATTATCCTTTACCAGTGCTACTAGAAAAGACACTCTGAGCAGACTTTACTGCTTAGTATTTAACGTTTGTCATGTCCTTTATGTGTACAAATGTATGCATATACAAATGTGTACGAATGCAGTTGTTCCACAAATACCAAAAGTAGTAAAATCCCCACTATATTCTGGGGAGATGGACCACCAAAACATCAGTGTTTCCACAGATCTACATCATCTTGATTCTATAGTAGTATCTACTTCTAGATTTCCAATAAATAATTTTTAGACAAAGCATGAACTAGTCACTTCCTCAGTATTTTTCCATCTTAAAGCCAAATCACATAAATGACCCTCATTAAAATACATAATGAACAATATAATGCAGTAGTTAGACCTCAGGCCTGTCCGTTATGAACGGTTGAATTACTTGCCATGTGGTAGATGTAGCAAGCTCAGTAATTGTACACAATTGCTTATTGTAAATACTAAAAATTCAAATGCTTTTTTGTCTTTGCTAGGCTTATTTACTAATCTTTCAAGTGGTGCTGGTAATACTTTGACTTTAGGTTTGTTAGAAAATGCTTTTCATTCTTCAGAAGCCTTTGCTGTATACTTCTTCCTGGTACCCTGTGAAGAAAGGAAGAAAATGGTGTCGCAGGCATTATGCAACTAATCTTCTGAACTCTGCCATTTAGGAAGGATGAGATAACTGGCTTCTGATACAAAATAGCAATATATTGTGGCCTTTTGGGATGGCCAACCTGTCCTGAGTTTGTCTAGATCCTCTAATACGACTTAATTCTGAAAATGGTCTCGCTGTGTTCCTTTTTTGAGTTTGAGAGAAACAGTAAGCATCTCAAAGCTTAGACTTCAAGCGAGAAGTGTATTGTTATAGCTAAACAGTAAAAGTGCTCCTTTGTATTAAACCTCTAGAGTTGTGAATCTAAGAATGCTAGAACAAATCTAACATATATGCTGAGTATGTTTATTTCTTTTTGATGTTGAAATAATCTACACATTTTGCTTTTCAGTTAAACAATTATTTAGCAGTTTTTAGCATTTAAAACTGAGCTTCATGCTTCAGTAGGCTTTGAAAAGTGTCTTGTTATATCATGTGATGCTTTAAGGACATGTCTGTCAAAGATGTGTCCATTAAGAAATACCACTCTTTCGCTATGAAAACCAGTTGCAATTGTCAGTATTCTTAATTACCTAGTATGTTTATAAGGCCTTGATGTAACTAAGTGATTGGGTTAAATGTTGAAAAATTGTGATTAGGAAAACTGTTATCTTTAAACAGATACTGATCATAACCTTTGTGGGACAAGAGGGTTGAAGTATCTAGAACTCTGGTTGGTATATAGCTAGAATTGTGGCCACTTTGCCTTCAGAAAGGAGTTGGTTGATAAGTACAAAATAGTGTTAGATAGGTGGAAACTGCTGAAGAAATAAACAGGAGGTATATATGGCAGACATTGAGTGAATGGTGTTGTACTAAATATGCTTGGTACTCCTTTATCTTTAAGGACTTAGTTAACTCTTGAAGTGTGTCATGCCTTCTAGTGAAGGCCTCTGACTCTTAACTGCTAGTGTCCCTCAAGCATGGTCCTGGAGTTGAGGCAGTGAAAAGGATTCTTAAAGAAATATGCCAAGTAAGAAGATTGGTACAAAGTTTAGGTGACAAACCATAAGGGATCCACTGGAAAGTGCCATGTATGGGCTTTCTTTTTATATGAGAGAAGGTATGAAGAGACTCAAGCTTCAGAACAACAAGCAGCTGCTGTCCAGGTAGAAGGATGTGGCAGCACCATTACATGGCTTCCTGTCACCACATGATGCCTGGATGACTTCACCAGACTTATGATAAATGTTAGATTAATTGTAGAATCCTAGGATGCTATCTCTGAATACAGAATCCCTACGGTGGGAACCAGAGTTGGCTTCTCAGGCTGTGATCTTGTTAAAACTGTGATGCTACTCAGTCTTTACAGTAGCAACTCTACTAATAATCTTGTCTTTCAAACTGTTTACTTTGTACTGAGGTATGCCTGTTGCTAGTACTCTCTTGCTATGTCATACTAAGTGCAAGTAGGTAGACTTTCAGCTTAGTTTACATTGGCAAAGTGTGATTTATTAAATGTAGTTATTTGCTGTAGTGGAACTGATTAAGGGTGATACTTACATAATTGTGTTTAATGTATAGTTTTTCAGTATTATATATGAGTATGTAATACATACGAGTATGTACAGAGTAGCACTTGATTCCCCTTCATGAATGGGTGATCTTAATCACTTCTAATGTGAAGGTGAAAGGCAAATAAGCATCACTAACTTTGTCTTCTTATTAAATAGGTTTAAGTGGAAATCCAGCAGATATAGAAAGGAGAGAAGCAGTGTTTGGGAAGAACTTTATACCTCCTAAAAAGCCAAAAACATTTCTTCAATTAGTATGGGAAGCACTACAGGATGTTACACTAATTATATTAGAAATTGCAGCCATAGTATCCTTGGGCCTTTCTTTTTACCAGCCTCCAGGAGGGAATGAAGCATGTAAGTAAATGTTTTAAAAAGTTGGTATCTACCTATATTATGTTACTAATTTTCCTGGTCCAGCACAGCTATCCTGTAAATCTGATGGGGGTAGCAAGTCTGAAAAAGCAGCTTATTATTCCTTATTGAGAGAATACTACTAAAACTCTAATTTGCCTTAAAATGGCAACATGAGTTTTCCCAGGTCATTTTCCAGGCTGTTGATAACAAAAATAATAAATACAAAGTGCTTAGTGAAGTATTTAGTGAAGTAAAAGCAGCAAAAACAGTAGATTGTCTTGAATCCAGTCATGTTTCTGTGCAAGTGTTTTGTTAGCTTTGCCTCAAATATATTTAAGCAATTTATAATTTGTCATGTGCTTTCTGTGGAGAGTCAGCATATCTTAAATTTTCCTTGACTTAGACTTTGACATTGATAACTTTCCAGTTTAAAAAATGAAAGCTTATTTGTAGTTCTAAACAAAAGATGGAGGGATCTGGCCTTTGTTGAACTGAACTTTTGCAATAAGATCTGGCTTATTAAGATAAAAGTGAGGTAGGAAATGTTCACAAAACAGAAGGTGGATAACTAGTTTTCTAGTCTGGCCTTCTTATGCCATCATTTAACAAGATAATAAGGACTGGGTAGCTTCCTGTATCAGCTTCCTTTGTGTTCAGACAAGCAGGGGTATAAATTCTAGGTGATATAACTTCATGCACCTCTAACTTTCAGGTTCTCTAGCTTTGTGATGTATTACCCCTGAAATTAAATCTACAGTTGTAAAGAAGGCTAGCTAGTAATATGTTCTTTTCTTTGGCTAACTTTTTTGTTTTATGAAGTAACTGTTTATGTTAACTTGCATTTAAAATCTGTGTTCTACAGTATGCGGATCAGTGAATGTTGGTGAAGAGGAAGAGGAAGGGGAAACAGGCTGGATTGAAGGAGCAGCAATCCTCCTATCTGTAGTTTGTGTGGTATTAGTAACAGCTTTCAATGACTGGAGTAAAGAGAAACAATTTCGGGGATTGCAGAGCCGAATTGAACAAGAACAGAAATTCACAGTCATCAGAGGTGGCCAAGTCATCCAAATACCAGTAGCTGACATAATCGTTGGAGATATTGCACAAGTGAAATATGGTAAATATATTTTTAAGTTAAACAGTTAAACTTTTTTTTTTCAGTAAGGAACTGAAGTCAACATCCCTAATGATCTGTTTTAGGTGATCTCTTACCAGCTGATGGTGTACTCATTCAAGGAAACGACCTCAAAATTGATGAAAGCTCACTGACTGGAGAATCTGACCATGTTAAGAAATCTCTGGACAGAGATCCTATGCTGCTTTCAGGTGTGTGACATTTGAAAATTCTTGAAGAAAGTGATAAGTTTTGGGGGACTGGTTATTTAAAGTTTTGAGGTTAAAATCTAGCAACCTGGACCTTATCTATGGTGACTCCTAGAAGTATCCAGAAACCATAGCACAAGAAGTGCAAAACTCCATCAAAGTGACCTGACTCTTAAAACTCACAAAAATTCTTGCTTGTACAGTTGCCTTTTTCTCTATTTATTTTCCAGATAATTTTGGCAGTTAAATCTCTTGGAAAATGCAGTAATTTATGCATGGTCTTATAGGTTCTCAAACTTTGTATTAAAAAAACTATTTACTTTATACTCTGCAGTACAACTGTTGAAGTTTCAGTGGAAAACCTGATGCAATCTTTCAGGTACACATGTGATGGAAGGCTCTGGAAGAATGGTAGTTACTGCTGTAGGTGTGAACTCTCAGACTGGAATCATCTTTACTTTACTTGGGGCTGGAGGAGATGAAGAGGAGAAGGAGAAGGAAAAAGAGAAGAAGGACAAGAAAAGTAGGTATCATAATCTTAAAGGGCTGGGAAGGGAGGGGTGAACTGAATATTACTGGATGCAAAACTGTTTTAGTTATTTGGAGCCAGAAAAGTTCCCGGTAAACTTCTTAATACCTCATGCTTTCTGTATATTTCACAGATGAATGATCCAGTGACCTGAAAGTGTACGCTACTGTTAATAACTGTTGTTATATGGATTTCTAATTAAACTTCAGTTATCATTCGATCAATTATAGGTTGAAAAATTGTAACTCCTAACCAGCCTTATGGCATGTAAATTGTTACGCTGCTATCTTGTGCAACTTCTATATGCATTCATGTTTCATAGCAAACACTTGTTTATGGCAAACAGTTTATTAGCAACAATTGAAGCTAATGAGTATCTAGTTCTGCTTTTAACAGATGGGAAATGTCCTGTATAGTGAGTTCTTTTATGGCAAATGTGCCACTTGAAGGGGAACAGCTTGAATCATTGATAACATAGTGCTGAGTTTGTGTATAACTTAAACATAAATATGACCTACTTTGGTGAAAGGTGAGTAGACAGTCCTTTCCTGCCAACACTTTTCTTCCAGAGTTGAAACTTTGAATGCTCAGATTTATGTAAGACAGAAACCTAGTGACCTTTTTCTCTAAATTTCCCCTCCACCCCAGCCTCCCAAAAGAGAGAAGCTTATACCACAGAGCATCTTAGAGCCTTTCTGTGAAGTGCAAAATGGGATATCTTCCTTACTTTGAGGGGCTTGATCAATAATCAGTATTAAAAGATCACTTTTCTAGGCCATAGCTTTTATCCTATCTGTATAAGAATCAGAGCTTAGTAAAGTTAACTAGTAATGCTTTGATGCTAGCTCTTACAAGGCATGGTCAGGACAGAGCTTCATCACAGCAAAATTCTTGTAGAAACTGTTGTGAGGTCTACTGGATGAGACTGAGCCTACAAGGACCCTTGCCAGAAAAATATACTCCTTTGTTAGAGTAACAGAAACAGTAATGTAAAGCCATACAGAAATGTGTTTAGGAATCACAGTGGTCTTCAAGTTAAGGAAAAGGTTGTTGAAATGTGTGCTCTGTGCAGGACCTAGGATTGAACTGTGCTTCTGTCTGGTTGGCCTAATCCATAAATACTTAAATCTTTAGCCCTTCTTGAAATTTACTTCCAGTTTATAGTTAGAGTTTCAAGCTCAAGTGGTATAATGAGGAGTAAAAGTTGAATTGCAGCACTGCAGGATTTGTATAGAATAGTTTCCTTTTTCTCTTACAGAGGAAGGAAAAGGAAGCAAGCAATACACCAGCTGCTGCAGGAGATATGGGAAAGATCATAGCTCTCGTATTCTGCCACTATATATTATTCTATAAGAAGAAATCTTTTTGGAAGATAGTGCTTTGGTGTGTTCTAGGGCCTGAATACTTGTTTGTCTCCTGAGATGGATAGCTTCCTCTTTTGCTTAAGCTGGAAGCATGAGAACCTGAATTTTACCAAGGAGAATCTTAAACTAAATTGACTTCTCTGTGAATGTTAAGGAGATTAAAGTGGCTATTTTTAGTTGTCTGTATCTGACTTGGTTCAGAGTGAAAGCCTACAGAGATACAGGGAGTTAGGAGTATCTCAAGTATAGAATTTTGTTAGGAATGTTAGGAAAGACAAAAGAACTGGGAGAGAACAAATACTAAGTTAACAGATAACAATGAGGTCTTAAACTGAGTGAAGTGACACCTTCTGGAGAAGACAAACATGTTTTTCTCCTCAGCTATTCTGAGGATGCTGGAGGGAGTCTCTTATGTGTAGAAATTACACAGAGGACATAATTGATGTCATTGCTTATCAGCGAGTAATACATCAGAATTACATATGTCAGATACTTGCTAGTGAGGCTGCAAACTGTGGGTTTTGTTCAAGTTCCTCAGTTTCCTGTTTTCATTTCAAGTAGTTACTGTAACCTTGGCTTTCTCTAGTTATGAGAAGAGCTGACACTTTTTCTGTAGATGGGGTAATATCTAAAACCTGTTAACCTAAAAACCCAAGCAAAAAAGGTAGTGACCCCCATAAACTACACATATGATGCATAGTTCTTCTAGTTAGATTTAATACTTTATTCATGAATCAATATTCATTATTCTAATGTCCTTCTTTATGATCTCTTGCTGAACTCCATTTCTGAACAGAGGTAGGAGCGATATTTTATTATGAACTTGAACTCTTCCGTTAGTGCTCTAACATTGGTATATTGCCAACAGATTATCTTCATGCTTGTGTAAATCGGGTTAGCATAGATCCAGTAATCCAGTGCTCTGCCTCCATTAAGCTTTGGTGTGGATTTATAAATATTTTATACTGCAGTAGCTTCTGCAGTGTTGTACAAGAGTAGTGCTTCCGGAAATGAGATCTTACAGTTAATTATAGTAGTAGTCAGATAAATTTGTCAAGAGTTGGAAGAACAAAGAGTGAGACTGAGGCCACCAGAATCACTTTAACATAGCAAATTCCTTTTCTAGAAAAAGAGCTTAGGCAAGCCTTTTAAACGTTTCCCTCAGAGGTAAATTGCTACCCTCTGCAATCACCTTCCCACCAAACATATTTCAATAGGGCAGCAGTCTGGCCAGGCCAAGCCTTCTGCTGTATTTCTACCTATTCGCTTATGAATGTCTGTATCAGTCGTCTGTGCAAACTTAACTATAATAATATAATACTGCAGGAAGTCTTGTAAGGGAAAACTGAAGTCCAAAGAACTGATGTGAGCTGCTGCTTGCTGCCAAATGTACTGTATAGTATTGTTGACTTATATTTGAAGTCTCAGTTATGTCAGTCTTCTGTCTCCAGTGTTTCAGATATCTATTTTTTAAATGCAGTTGCTTTAGTGCTTTTTTATTTTTTATATTATTATTATTTTTTATTTTCATAAGCCTAAACATAGAAATAGACTTTGCATGACTGACTTAAAATATAACTTGTTCCCCTCTCCCCTCCCTGACAGGTAAAAAGCAAGATGGAGCTGTTGAGAACCGTAATAAAGGTAAATGCAGTTTCTGTGCTCCTTTCTTAAAGTCCTTATTTTCTGAGAGTGTATATAATAAATACATACTTCATATGAAAATACATACTCAGTAGTTAAGTCCAAAATGTTTATGCTAATGATAGCATAAGTGAATCTGAATAAAACAATTGCTTAAATGAACATGAGAGTCTCCAAATGGATACTGTGGAAGTAACAGTTAGCAGTGATTTTGAAGCTATCTTGTTTAAATATTCAAAGATGTTAGGGCATCACTGGATAGAAGGTACCAAAATACTGATGTTTAGTGGAGACTGGGATTATTGAGCTTTGTAAGTACCATTGACTTCAGGTATTTCAGAATGGCTAAACTTTATTTGCTCACTACTTCTAGCTAAAGCTCAGGATGGTGCAGCCATGGAAATGCAACCATTGAAGAGTGAAGATGGTGGAGATGGAGATGAGAAAGACAAGAAGAGAGCAAATTTGCCAAAGAAAGAAAAATCCGTTCTCCAAGGCAAACTTACAAAGCTAGCAGTTCAGATTGGCAAAGCAGGTATGATTTAACACTACTGTCTTTATTTGATGTTATGCTTGAATAAAGTTGGAACTTAAATAGCTCATAAGAGGATAACTTCAGTAGCTAGCCTGGACCAGTTTGACCATTTTAAGTGCAAAGTAGCAAGGTATGCAATTATGCTTCATGCACGAAGTGTGCTGATGGTTTGTCAGACTGCATTATGGTTTGTTTGTTTTTTTTCTTCTTGATTTAAATAAACTCGCAGTTTAGAGTCTCAGCTTCTAGGACAGAACATTCCAACTTCATACTTTCATAACAGTTGCCCAGTGTGATCTTTAGAAAGGTATGGCACTTAATGATTCACCTAGAGAACTATAAATTGACTTAGTCAGGTATGTGGAAAAAGTAGTAGAGACAGTCAGGTTCTCTCTGACACTTCCAGAGGCTTAGGATTTTTAACTTAACATATGCCCCACCAGTAATAACAGTTTTACTGACTTTCCTATTTTTTCATTTCTGTTACTTTCTCTATCAGCTAATTTTTCAGCTATCTGTCAAAATATTTGATAAACTGTTGCTTATTGAAGATAAACTAAGACAGCAATGTAGCTCAGTGCTCAGGAATCCCTGAGACTAAATTCTAGGCTATATTGCCTAGCATGCAGAGGTTTAATTCCAGTATTTCAGGCTTTATTTTGCTGCATGTAGAATTGTTGAAAGATTCATATTAGAAGGGACCTCTGGAGGTCTTGTGAACAATCTCCAGCTTAAAAAGGGCCGGCTTCAGCATATGTGTTGTAAGACAGTTATGGAGTTGAGGACAAAGCAATAAAACTTCTAGCTTTAGCACTTTATAGTTATGTATCTCATTGTTCTTTTTCACTGAGAAACTTGTACTAACAAATACTGAATAAAACCTCCATGATATGTTTAATGTAAATTATCTTCAGTAGTGTTGTTCTCAAGTTTTTTTCATGTCTCTCATAAGTAAGAACCCTTGCTGTTCTTTTTGTACCTTTTGACCTCTTCTAATTTCCTACACACTCTTAATGTTAATCATCAACTTTATGCATGCATTTTTCTGTCCTGCTTCTTTGGGTTGTTCCTTACTGAAGTATTTTTCTGTGAAGAACTAACACCTCAGTGATTCCTGTTCCTCTATTTGCAGCCAAGCCTGTTTTCCTTCATTGCTTTCCTGTGCTGTCTTAAGTGTGCCACCCAGCTTGCTAACAGTAGTTTCTCCAATTTACCCTCTCCAGTTATTTCCATTTTATTGAACACTGTACTTACCTTCCATACTTAATATCCGACCCTCCCCAGGAAGTGGGGTATGAACTGTTATCAGCTTTCTGAGTAACACACCAGTATCATCACTGAAGACCTGTTGAATTCGTTATCATTCTGCTTAATCATAGATACTTAGATACTAATCTTTCCTGTTCACAATTAGATCTAAACTTTTCAACTAAGTGAAAGCAAAACAATTTTTTTTTTTTTGGTAAAAAACTGCATGAGGAAAATAGTCAAATTGGAAGTCAGAACTGCTCTGCACTACCCCTATGCTTCCTGACCTGCCTGTCTAAAAACTTTAACTGTAAACTAAATTCCATAAAGGCAGAAGTCTTTGTACTTGACTTATGCAGAGTCTGTATTGACAAATGTTTAAGATGACATCTGAAAATGGTTTATTCTCTTTTTGATAAGGTTTATTGATGTCCGCAATCACAGTCATTATCCTTGTGCTATATTTTGTGATTGATACCTTCTGGGTTCAGAAGCGACCATGGCTTGCTGAATGTACACCAATTTATATTCAGTACTTTGTGAAGTTTTTCATTATTGGAGTTACGGTCTTGGTGGTGGCAGTACCAGAAGGTCTTCCACTTGCAGTCACTATATCCCTGGCTTACTCTGTTAAGGTAAGTGGGCAGAGGGGGAACAGACTTTAAAAGTAGGTAGGTGAATTCATCAGCCCTAAACTCTCGGTTGAAACGTGCTGCATCAGAAGCAGCATGTTTCTAAGAGACTGAGGGAGGCTCGCTTTCCTTTCTTCACTTAACTGCACAAGAAATCCACCACAGTATTTTTCTTAATCTCAGAATTCACACTAACCTAAACAGTAAGCAGTGACAGCCTATTGTCACCAACTAAAGATGATGGTGTTTTGCCATTTGGATTCATGTTTTCTTACGGGGTGTGAGGTCTGTTTAGTCCTCTGATACAATGTTATGATGTTAACATTAGCCTAGCATTTGCTTATAATAAATTGATGTATTAGAGTTTGTAAATAATACAAACTTCTGTAAAACTTAACTTTCACCTAACTAATATGTTAAACAAGCAATTACTGAAAAAGTTTTTAGATTATTACTCCTTGAAGACTGGGAATGACTTCTTATTCTGTTTCTGAATTTTGCAGAACATAGCATGGTATTCATTATATAGCATGCTTTTTAAACTCATGTTCTTTGTCATCTAACACTTCTTCCTGCTTCAGCATCCTGAAACTGTTTTGAAAATGTCATTATATAGACAATGGCTGTGTATGCTCTGTTTTAAAACTTTACCAACTTACAGTACTAACTTGTAGTAGCCTTCCTATTGTAGTATTTGAATTTACTCTGCCACTTCAAGGGTAAAATGCTACCCAGACCTGCTAGGTAAAGACTTTAAAGCAATGTTAGACTTGTGAAACTTGTGTACTGTTCACTCTCCTAGCAGAAATACTAGGACTCCAGTTTGTATTTGATGTTAAGTCTGACTGTAGCATCTTTGAAATATATATCATGTGATGCTCTAGTAAGTCTGTGGTATAGCTTATTTGGCCTTTTCTTGTAAGAGGAAAGAACAATGGACTTCAGACAACAAATGGAATTTTTGCCATTCAAGTGAGTTCCATCTCACTTGTTAGAGATGTTTTAACATTGTATCTGGTAAAGCTCAATCTGTGCCTCCGCTCCACTTCTACAGAATATCAGAAACTACTTCCTCATAATAGTCTGAGTAAATTAATAGTTTCAGTTTGATTGACATGCAGATGTGGGAGATTAAGACTGTATCTGGGGACTTTGTTCAAAATGCAGGTTCTTGTGACATGATAGACTTGGAGAAATCCTTACAGAATAGGGTACAAATTTTTACTCTGTAAGATGCTAGATAACTTAAACGCTATGTGTATGCTGAAACTGCAGTCTAAAACTTGACGCCCTAAACGAGAATTTCTGAAACATGAACTAAGTCACGACTGGTTGTTGACCTTTTATCTTTTTAGAAAATGATGAAAGATAATAACTTGGTGAGACATCTGGATGCATGTGAAACAATGGGTAATGCAACAGCTATTTGCTCAGATAAAACTGGAACATTGACCATGAACAGAATGACAGTGGTCCAAGCCTACATCAATGAGAAACATTATAAAAAAATTCCAGAACCAGAAGCTATTCCAGAGAAAACTATGGCTTATCTCGTGACTGGAATTTCTGTTAACTGTGCTTATACTTCCAAAATTCTGGTAAGTGGATTTCCTCATTTTAATGAAGGCATCTAAATATGTTCCTCAAAATATCCAAATTGTCTGGTGGTCACATGATAGGCAGTTGCTAAGTTTGTGTGTGGCAAAAAGCTGTGCAAGACTTTTTGCATCTGCTGCAAATTACTCAACAGTTTATTTGGAACTAAACTTAAAATTGGCTTATATATAATTGTTTTGATTTGGTGATTCAAAGATGATCTCAGGAAGCTTAACTTTCTTATAAAAAGGTAAATTCATAGTTGTGTCTAAATTTGTTTTATAGGGAGGGGCTACTTGGTCAGCGTCTTAGTTCAGTTTGGGTGCTGCTTCAATGTAGAATTGTGAGAGTAGTGTAATGTTGCCTAGAATGTAATGAGAAACTGCAAGTGCAGATAGTGACTTTGGATTTTTATTCCAGATAATATTTCCATGAGTCTGTAGATTATAGAATTCTAACACATTTGCTCATAACTTACTGAGCCTTCCAAAATATTTTGAAATAAATAGAATGTACTGTGTTATGTATTATAAATACTGGCCTCCTTAATGCTGTATTTGGCTCTTCGCTAATCCCTTTGGCTGATTTATGAACAACACCTTAATTTCCCTTTTGCGTGTATCATATTTTCTGCAACTCGAAACATAGTTTCCTTGCTATTCCAAGATGTTGCATAACTTGAATTGTTTAAGGCAGTAAAAATAATTAGGTTTTAGCTTTCTTTTTCTAAAAAAAAAAAACAAAAAAACACTTCAAGAGTCAGTAGAGCCTTCTTCTGTGAACGCTTTCTACAGGAATAGCAGTAAAAACAGCAGTCTGAAAGCTGCTTTTCTTCAACCAGAAAAGATGGTATCTCTGCAAGAATTTTGTCAAGACAGCTGTAGTTGAGAGGGCACATAAAGATCACAAGTACCTATTTCTCAAACTAGACTGAAATACTAATGAGTTGGACTGAAGTTTCTCACATGCTATCCTTTCAAAACAGCCTCTTATAAAGAAAAAACATAGCTGCATACAAACTGACCGGGTCCCCTACTATTACAATTTTAATCAAATTATATCCAATGCAGTGTGGTCTAAGTTAGTCTGTTTTACAGAACTGCACAATTGCTGTGGTTGTCAGGGACCCCTGGAGATCATCTAGTCCTAGTCAAAGCAGGGTCAGCTACAGCAGGTTGCTCCAGACCATGTCCAGTTGGGTTTTGAATATCTCCATGGATGGAGACTACAACCTCTCTAGGGGACCTGGTCCAGCATTCAACCACTCTTAACAGAGAAAACCTTTTCTAGTCTTAAATGGAATTTCATGTATTTCAATTTCTGCTCATTGCCTATTGTCCTTTCACTGGACAACATGACATGGCAGGCCATGAGAAGAGTCTGGCTCAGTCTTCTTTACACCATCCCATCGGGTATTTATGCACATTGATAAGATCCCCCCGAGCCTTTTTTTTTTTCCCCTCCCAGTCCCATCTTTCTCAGCCTCTCCATGTATGAGAGATGCTCCAGTCCCTTCATCATCTTTGTGGCCCTTTCCTGGGCTTACTCCAGTATGTCTGTCTGTCTTGTACTGGGGAGACCAGAACTGGGTACTTCATGTTTTAAAGGTTTGAATATTCAGTACAGCCAAATGTGTAGTTTGCAGCACAGTTGACTGCCTTAGCCTTAATGTAGTTGTGATCTAGATACTTGAAGGGATGTCAGGCTGAATAAGCGCTTCTGCCATTTTTGCCACAAACTGCAATGTTACAGCTACAAAAGCTCAGAAATATATTTAGAAAAATACTGAGACATATATACTGCTAGTAAGTGCATGTTCCACATTACTGAAACAAGAACTAGTTCTGGTATTGGCTTCTAACAGCTTGGAAAATGGAAAGACTTCAGAAAAAAAGTCAAATAGGCCATGGCCTGGAAAACAGAACTTGTAGTGAGACTTCAGAAGCTTAAAGACTTGTTTTATTCAATGGAAGGCTAACAGGTGATGTGGTCATGGTCTAAATCATTAAGGAAGGACTATTACAGGAGAGGATGCCTTAATTTAGCAGAAATAAAGTCATTTAGTATGCTTAATTTTCTCAAACTTATCCATGCTTTTTAATTGCAAACTTACTGAAGGATCTGTTACATTCAAGTGATTCAGTTAGATATCTCAAGCAATGGAAAATGCCTTTTAGAAAGGTCATTTTGGGATTTGATACAAACTTAATGGGCGATTTTGAGTCTGTAACAAAGGGATTGTAAGCCTAAACAGGTGCAAAAGGTGCCTTTAAAAGCCAGCAGTATGACTTTGGCTCGTGACTCATGGGAATTTACAGATTAATCATTGCAAAAGTGAAACTTCCCCATCCTAGAACTAAGCTTTGACTTCCACATTTTCTGGATGCTTTACTTCAGTGTTTGATAAGTTTACCTCCCAACCAACAAAGATTCTTGTTCTTCTTACAGCCTCCTGAAAAAGAAGGTGGACTGCCACGTCATGTTGGAAATAAAACTGAATGTGCCTTGCTGGGGTTGCTCTTGGATTTAAAACGTGATTATCAGGATGTAAGAAATGAGATACCAGAAGAGGATTTGTACAAAGTATACACCTTCAACTCTGTTAGAAAATCTATGAGTACTGTGTTAAAAAACTCTGATGGCAGTTTCCGGATATTCAGTAAAGGTGCCTCTGAGATAGTTCTTAAAAAGTAAGAACAACTACTATCGTACTCTGGCACTTTAACTTGCTTTAAATGTTGTGGTAGCTGAGGAGACTGTGCTAAACAAACGAACAAACAAAGCCTTCGATAATGATATAAAGTTTTTGCCCCATTCACAAGTGCACCAGTCCCAATACCTTTTTGGTAGCTGGAAGCTCCCTGGTTTGTCTCCCTCAATGGTTCCACTTTCTGCAGTAAGGTGGGCAAGTAGCATTTGAATTGTTTTCATTCAGTGCTCCCCCACGCCTCCAAAAACAATCAAAGAAAACCCTTAAAGCAAAAGTATAGCAGGTCTTGATTCCCTGTACTGTTTTGATACAGTGAAGTATCTGTGAATAGCCCTATTCTCTAGCCAAACTACTTCAGCTTTAGGTGTGGTTGGTCAAAATGCTAACCCATCTTCCAGTGAATTCTGAACCAGCTGATATGGTTAAACTCCAGGAAGGGCTTATACCTTTGAATAGTGAGTATGAACACAGATTATTTTCAGCTTAAAAAGATAGTGCAAGTCAGTGTCCAACTTCATCATTGTAATAGGGCATTGAACTTGACCAACTGAGAAACTTTTTTTTTTTTAATGTGAGAAAGTAAGTTGTTTCCTTATAAATCTGCCCATCTATAGAGGGTTTATTAGAGATATTACATTATAGGGGAGAGATCTGTCCCAGCAGTCCAGACCTTTAGGTGTTAAGATGGCTTTGGCAGCTTCTAACCAGGTGAAGAGAGAAATCATACATGCATGCATCTATGTTTTCTAGGCACGGTGGCTGTACGCAGTCTGTTTTCAGTCCAATAGTCAGACTATTTCTAGTCTGAGTAGCACTCAGGTAATGGTCATCACTTCAATGTACCTTTTGCTTGCTAATAGCTGCAGAGAACACTGTCTAAGGAAGCACTGATACACTTAAGATGAAATCTTATTCTCCTTCTCCCATCAATTTAGTGTCACCAGCAAAAAGTCAACCTTTCAAGGACTCTTGTTCTTTCTAATGCAGAACTTAGATTTAGGTGTGAATTTTTCCATAGCTAGATTTCAAGTGAAGTCTCATCAGTGAATAAATATGCCTATATTTGCAGTAATTCTACTGTTAAAAGTATTTTGTATATGATTTTCTTGCTGAGCAATTAAAAACTGTACAAGATACTAGAACTCATTCAGCCTGGACTCATGTGGTCCATTTGTCTTGACAATTGAGATAGGAAAATAAATTAAATAATAAGGGCACCTGGGAAAGAACAAGAAAACCTAGAAGAATTTGGATGCTATTGGAATAGTTGAAATTCTACAACTACTTAAAAACATGTACCAACTAGGAAAAACATCTTAGCATCATAAGCCATTTTCTTTACCCACAACCTATTCAATGTTTGAAATTAATCTCAGAGCTTGTAACCTGATTTGTCAACTGGGCTACCCATTCTTTATCAGCACATGTATGACTTTATTCTTGAGCACTGAAAGCATATGCATTGCTAATAACGGTAAACTTACAGTAAGTGCTGCAACATTTTTTTTAAACAGAAGAGATTCTTCCCTTTGACTTATCTTCAAGTTTCAAGTCAAATATTTGAAGCAAGTTTCAATTAAATCTTTACATAAAGCTTATTGGCTTCCATTTAGTCATCTCAGAGTGCTTTGAATTCATCGTGAGCCCTATAATTGGAGGTAATATGGGATATCCTGAGTGGGTGCTGGCTGATATTTGAACAGATGACCTGAATCAGGAAATTAGGATAGACTTCAAATTTCAGTTATGATGAAAATTCTGAACTTTTAATTAAGGGCCTGCTTCATCTTCATTTCCTGGATGAAGTGGGAACTTTTAATATGCTATTGCACCTGAGAATTCAAACCCTTGAACTAGATACTTAAATTTAATAGCAGTTGTCTAGCAGATCTGCAAGATCTGAGCATGATAGTTTAAATCGTACTGTATGGCTGAGTATCTTTTTCAGTGCCATAATAATAGTATTTTTAAAGTAAATGCTGTTTTTTACGGAAGAACTTTGCTAAGGACACAGATGGACAAAACAAAATTCTTTGTTCAAAATACCTGGCAGTGCCGTACTTATGGCACCAATATTGATACAGCATATATGCTTTCTGTGAAAGCAGTGGTATCTATGATATGAAAAAACATACAACAATAAGAGCATGTACTGGAATGCTAGAGTAGAGTCTTGAATTTAGTTTCTTATAAAACTGTTTAAAATCAGATTAAGTATTTGTTTTTCTTTTAATGCTTCATATTAAGAACTTTATGCCAAAATGCTCTCTGAAGTTATAAAGTCTAGACTTTTTTTTGTGCAAACTACTACTTTAAGGATAGCATTGGTTCATCATAGTACCAGAGATTGCTTTCAGTACTTACAGCTGTAAGCTGTAAGTACTGTAAGCACTGCACTTCATGTGCTAGGAAACATGCTGTTCTTCTGAGATTTGTACAACTGTTAACAAGGTGGGATTATTTTGTTGAAATGGAAACTAAGTTGACTAACTCAACCAGCACAGATGTTAAAATCTGTTTACAGGCAATAGAGAAATGGATACTTCTGGGAGGTGAGTAACATTTGTCTCCTAAATTCATTGGGCATTTTTTTCATCCTAGGATGACCCACCCACTCAGTTAATGTTCTACAGCTGGAGTGTTTTGCCATTAGGAAGTGATTAAGTGCATATGCAGAAGATTACCTTAGAACTGCTGTTACTGGCTTTTTTGGGGGAGAGTGCAGTGAAAATGAAGTTTGTGAAAACTTACTGGGGTTGACTAATAATCTGTTTTCCACAACAAGTTTGAACTCCAGGTTAGAAAAAAAAAAAAAAAAATCTGGTAACTACTTGAACCTTGTTTTTTCAGGTGCTTCAAAATACTGAGTGCTAATGGAGAACCAAAGGCATTCAGACCTAGGGACCGTGATGATATTGTAAAAACTGTAATAGAGCCTATGGCTTCTGAAGGACTCAGAACCATCTGTCTAGCATTCAGAGACTTTCCAGCAGGGGAACCTGAGCCAGAATGGGACAATGAAAATGATATTGTTACTGGTCTGACATGCATTGCTGTTGTTGGAATTGAAGATCCTGTGAGACCTGAGGTAGGGTTACTGACTAAACTGCAGTGATATTGTTAAGCAGATTTTGATTCATGTTTTTAGTCATATAGAGAATGCAAGAAACTGAATTGCTGTTGTAAGTCTAAAGCATAATTAATGAAAATCTAATTTCTTGTTGGGGGGGGAAAGTTAATGGAGCTATAAAAGCAGATTAAAACTTCTTAATGTCACTTATGCTGGGTTACTGAAGCTCTGTACAAACTAATGACTTAAGACGCTTACTAAGCAGCATCTTGAGTAGATGGAACAGCTTGCTTTTTTACCACTAGAAATATTAAGACCATTGCTGAGGATAATATTAGCCATTTTACTTGTTGACAGCTCTTCGTGGGGAGTGCTAGAGAGAAGGGATTGTCACCTGAGAACTGAGGGAAGGAACTTGGCCTGTAGTTGAGGTCTTTGGAGGGCAGTATTTCTTAAGAATAGTGAAAGTTTTTATGCTGCCTGTAGGTCAGACTCCAATCTAACCCACGTTAGCATGACTTCACACTAAAAGTCAGAGGCTAAAAACTATGGCTCACACTCCTCTTCTTATTTCACATTATCATAAATGAGAAGCCAGTACTTAATGGTGTAAATGTAAAACACCTTTGAATATTGTAGCCTAATGTATGATGAGGGTTCTTGCAGGTGTGTAATACTTTCTAGCACTGCAGTATTTGAAAAATGACTCTTCATTAAAACAAAAAGGGGGGGGGGGGAGGGAAGGGGATGGGAAGGAAAAACAACAACAAACTTGCCAGAATACCAGTTTGTGGGTTTTCAGGAGAAGGATTAAGGTAAGCTACTTAACTCTTATTTCAACATAAATACTGTTAGTTATAGAACACTTGAAGAAAAAATATATATATATCTTGGTTTGAGCCAAAGGCTTTTCTTTCATTGACATGTCTAGATTTATTCAGCTAATGTGTAGTCTGTAAGCCTAGGATTTTTATTTTATTTTTGCATATAGGTACCCGATGCAATAAAAAAATGTCAGCGTGCAGGCATAACTGTACGTATGGTCACTGGTGATAACATTAATACCGCTCGTGCTATTGCATTAAAATGTGGTATTCTGAATCCTGGTGAAGACTTTCTGTGTTTAGAAGGCAAAGACTTTAACAGGAGAATACGCAATGAAAAAGGAGAGGTAAGTGTATTGACAAAGTAGAACAGAAGATATTTTATTCAGGCTCCTAACTGCAAGATATAACCATTGCTGGTTTTTGCAGATAGAACAAGAGCGAATAGATAAAATTTGGCCAAAGCTTCGTGTTCTTGCAAGATCATCTCCTACTGACAAACACACACTAGTAAAAGGTAAATATCCTCTTTCAAAAACCTAAAACTGTTGTTTTTTCTCCCTCAAAACTAATTATATAAAATATCCATCCTTATTGGGCCTTCTAGGTCAAGTTCTGCTCCTAGAAGATATCCAGGATCATTAGCAATGGGAAATGTCCATGAGGGAGTTGTCACTTGCCAACTGATTTTTACTACTTAGTTCAAGTTGGTTTCATTTCTCATCTGTTGTGATTTCTTGGTGACTCTGAAGATGATGAAACTGGGTTTTTCTCTTAACTTTAATCTGTGCTGTGTTGTCAATATTGAACTATAACACTGAGATGTTATTTTATTTTAGGTATAATTGACAGCACGATCTTTGAACAGAGGCAAGTTGTAGCAGTGACTGGTGATGGTACCAATGATGGTCCAGCACTGAAGAAGGCAGATGTTGGATTTGCTATGGTATGACTCTTTCTAGTCTTCAGTATTTTAAGCCCTACTTTGCTAAAACAGATTATCAGATCACTTATAAGAAGACTGAACCTTACTTTTTTAGTAGCCTAATATAAAACTAAGTTAATATAATTGAGTGAACATTCCTCTCACTTCTCACTGCTCTTTTTCAGTCCTCAGTCTTCCAATTTAATCGTGTCTTTATTTGATGAAAAATGTGTTTGTGGCATTTGCCATTGAATAAAACTTAAAATCACAGATGCTCAATCAGTTGCAAATCAAAACCTTTTTTTAGAAAGGTTTGTTGCAAAGTGTAGCAACATTATACTGATACTGTAGTCTAAGATTTCAGAAATGAGATCTGCTCAACATATGGTAAAATGACTTTATATGATAAATAGCATACTGTGTTGACTTTCAGTAAGACTTACACACAAGACTTGCATGGGATGCATTTGTATTTGTCTGTCTTCCATTAAATGATGAGACAGGGAGGCTATCATTATAGAGACTACCAGTTGATGTTTAAAATGTTTTTGGAGGCTGTACTAAGGAACATCCCCAGTACAACTCTGAAACAAAGCATTTTATGACAGTTTAGGACTTCTGTTTGCCTGGATGGTTCCTTAGATTATTTGGCTTTCTCAAAATTCTCAAACAGCCTTTGAAACAATAGCCTAAGTTAGGTGTTAGACAGGGCCCATGGAAAATTAATGGCTAAGGATAGAACTGCATATCCTAGGTTTACCTTGTGTTAGTCATTACTGTGTTAAGCATTAATTTATTGCAAAATCCTGAGAAGTGTATAGCAATTATGGGAATTTTATTGTCACTTTGTGCTTTCTGGCCTGACCTGAAGGAATGGGGGGGGGGGGGGGGGGACAAAACTTCAATTCCCTTTCAGATAACAACTGTTTTTTAATAAGACACAAATATTTTAATAATAAACATTTCTCCTAGAGGCAAGACTTACTGCTTTTTTTGAGAAATATCTTTGCTTCGTTCTGTATTTGTTCTGCAGACAAGATCATCTTCTACTTCAAAAATTTTCAGCTAGCATTTGGCAAACAGCAGCTATAAAGCAAGTTTCTTACAAAATCTGATCACTTTCAACATCTGGTTTGTAAACCAGACTGAGAAGTTTTTACTCAAATCTGGTTTAAAATCTATATGTCTATGAAAGTAAAGGAAAAACTAGCAATACTGGATTCCCATGGTATGCAGATTCCTAGAATAAGCGATAGTAAGTGCCTGGCATGCTTGTACTTGAAACAGATTGGTCCTATCAATTAAAGCAAACAGTTTTAAAGTGTTAATACTAGATGGAGACATGCCTTAAGTATGTAGGCTTTGGTTTTCTTCTATTTCTTTTCATGCACTTAAGATATATTTCTTGAATTTCCTCCTGCCTCAAGATTCCTCCTCAGCCTTAAGATGAGAAGGTAACAGTTTGCCAGCAGGTCACTTTTGTCTTTTAAGACTTTTTAGTAAGCTTTTTTTTTTTTTTTTTTTTTTAAGATAGAAACAAAGGTCACACTCTTCCTAGAATGCATACAGATGTGCTGACTCTGATGCTTATCTTGGAGGAAAAAAATGAGGGAAGGAAGAGCTTTCGTGCCATTCTTGGGGGGCTTTTTTTTTTCAAAAGCATAACTTACAAATTTGACAGCTACACATGAAATGTTCTCTGGGCTGTAACAGTCTTGTTATAATGAATGCCTGTTTTCTGCTACTGAACAGCTGTTGTAGTTGGCACTGTCAGAGGATATTTATTTTCATTTTCCAGAACATAGGTGCTTCCTGCAGATGCCATCTATGTTTGTCCGTGTAAGAAGCTCATTTCTTTAACTGCTTATCTAATTATCACTTAAAATAAACAGCATATAGTAGATGGTATAAAGACACCTTTAAGTTGTACACATAGCTGTGCAGATGACTCGTTCTCTTAGCAAAATAATCAAGAATAAAGATCATTAAATTTGTTTTGAAGTTAAATATTTTGCTTACAGTATTTCAAAAAGCTATCCTAGAGAAGTGCGTATTAGACATAACACAGAACTTAAACTGTTTAGATACTGTAGGAGGCTACAAGTGCTTAAAACTTAACAATGGCGTGCATAGTCTACTGTTTAATGTCAAAGCTTTTCTGCAAGAAGTGTTCGGAAATGTGTATCACATCTTGCTCTACTGCTGGAATCCACATAGCAGACTGCTTAGGCATGGACTAAACAGTAGTACTGCACCATCTGGTGTTCGTTGCCTTGAACAAGTTCGGTAACTTTTCTTTGGGAGAGCTCATATGCTGTCTTTATATTGTCTGCCTGCTTTTATTACTGCTACTTTCTTTAAAGGATATAAAACTTCATTTTACTTCTCAACCTTGATCCTTGGAGATTTAAAAATTATTTCAAAAAGATGAACCTCAGAAATAGCCACCTGTAGAGCTAGATTTTTACAGGGAATCTAAAATGTTTTATAACCTATTTATAACTAGTATTTCCCTTCAGAATTCTGCTAACCCATATCTATTAACAAGCCAAAAAATTGTTACCACTTGAGCTGCCTTCTTTTCTCTAAATTTTGAACTTGGTGCTGTGGGCTTTTTAAACCATATTATCTTGGTATATGTTGATTCTTCAAATAAAACTAAGAGGAGGCAAGCTCAGAATTTTTTTTTCTTTTTTTACTCTCCCCTCCTCCCCAACATTAACTGGATTATAACTTTGCTTTATTGTGCTCAAAATATTGTATAGTATTTTGATCTACTTGATGCCAAATGAAGTTCTTCAGCTTGTTTATATTTTGTGGTGTGAGCCTCATTGCCTACTGTTCTTTTACATTTTAAAAATCCAGCGGACTTGCCACACTGGTTGCAAGGCTGACAGCAGTCTTTCAATATTGTATTTGATTTATCAGTCTGGATTTAAAATTTGCAACTAGCAAGGTGCTATATATCCTTTTGTAGCAAGGAACAGTCAGGTAGTCAACATAATAGCTTCTACTATGTAAGTCAGTGCATCCTGTTATATTTCATAGTGTGTTTTTTTTCTTTTTCTACCAGGGTATTGCTGGAACAGATGTAGCTAAAGAAGCTTCTGATATTATCCTTACAGATGACAACTTTACAAGTATTGTTAAAGCAGTTATGTGGGGACGAAACGTATATGACAGTATCTCCAAATTTCTTCAGTTCCAGCTTACTGTCAACGTAGTAGCAGTAATTGTTGCTTTCACGGGAGCATGCATAACACAAGTACGTACTGGTGGTGGATTGTTTCAGCTAGTAAAGGTTGAAAATGCCTTCACTGTTTAACTCTTGAATTCAAGCTTTCAGTTGAATACTAGCCCAAAGAACATAATGCTCCTCAAAACATGTCCATGTTGTTTAATAGATGCCTTTAACAGCTGCAATTTGTTCGCTTATATTGGATGGTTTCTGTATCTATCTTTATAGGATTCTCCACTTAAAGCTGTGCAGATGCTGTGGGTAAATCTCATAATGGATACATTAGCTTCTCTTGCCCTGGCAACAGAGCCACCCACTGAAGCTCTCTTGTTGCGAAAGCCTTACGGTAGAAACAAACCTTTGATTTCTCGTACCATGATGAAGAATATTTTGGGTCATGCATTCTACCAACTCGTAGTGGTCTTTACACTCCTGTTTGCTGGTAAGAATACTGAAGCTTTACAAAGTTCTGATGATAACTTTATAGAGATGTCTGTTCTGTCTGTGTGTGTATAAAGTCTTATCAGTTAAGCTGCTAATAAATGTCTCTTATATACAGGTGAGAAAATTTTTGATATCGATAGTGGAAGAAATGCACCTCTCCATGCTCCTCCTTCAGAGCATTATACTATTGTATTTAATACATTTGTGATGATGCAGCTTTTTAATGAAATTAATGCCCGAAAAATTCATGGTGAAAGAAATGTTTTCGAAGGAATCTTTAACAATGCAATCTTCTGTACTATTGTTCTGGGGACATTTGTTGTGCAGGTAAGTAACTGAAGGCTTTGGGGCAGGGTAGGGGGAGGAGGCAGACAGAGGAATGTGCTTCACATGCTGCTGTACTTGCTTACCTTCAGAATACTAACCAACTAGTGCCAGGTGCTTCATTTCTGTAATGAGAAAATTCTTCAGTGTCAAACACTAGAAATCACTTGGAAGTGCTGCTTGATAGGGCTTTCTGGTAAGGCCTCGTTGCAAAACACTAGAATTGAGGTGTAGGAACACTTGTATTACCTTTAGAATTCTCTAGTCCCTCAGTTTGATCTCAGTGTTCTAGTCTTACTACAGAGTGTAATGAAGTTGTATATTCCTCCATAGTCAGGACTCCTGCCCATACTATCTGCCTGTTCATCTGAACAAAAGCCAATTTTAAACAGAACTGTAGAAAACTCGCACTGCATAACTTCTCTCATCTCCTTAATTAACGGGACTACAAACATGAATCAAATTTTAGAAACTCAAGCTCAAGTATCGATTTTGTCTTTCTCTTTCAGAAGTCAATGTTATCTATGTAGATGCTGCTGCCTTAATTCTTACTTTGTTCTGAATAACCACTGGTATCTAGGGACCATCTACTTTTGTATATAGGAAGATTTGTTAGAGCTAGTTATTTAACTCAGTATTTATTAACAAGATGAATTACCTGAAATTGATCAATTTAACATATTGAGGTTTACAAATACCAAGTCAAAGCTACATCTAAAGAAAACAGTTTATATGAGGTAGCTTTACCTTCTAACTGGCCTTAATGTTTAATTTATCATTAAAAGTGCAATGAAATAACCAACAAATTAGTATATTGCATTTTTTACAGAACTTTTTTTCCCATTTTGACTTAAAAGTTATTCTGGATTTATGAAGACATATCCCAACCTTAAGCCTCTTAAACTTTGGAATTCCATAAAGTTGACCAAGGTCATAACAGTTCAAGCAATGCAGATGTATACACCTTTGCTTCATGTAAAGTTAGTTCACTTTCTTATTCTCCCAGTTTTAGTTTGCTTTAGACTACACTCTCAAAGCTACTTTTATTTTTAGGGTTGCATATATAGCAGGCTGTTATTGTGCAACAAAACCAAATATGTGGAAATTGCTCCTGACTGCAACTGGGTTCACATTGACTGAATACCTTTCCAACTAACTCATTCTTGAGTTGTCTTAAGTAAAGTGATTTATTCTGTTTTAACAAAATAACAGATATTTTGGGGCTTTCCAGCTCATAGGTGTCCTACTTAATAATGATCAATATTGTCTCCTTTTCATACTTGCCCTGCTACTTGAATTGTTGATTCTTCAGGGCACAGACTTTCATGCATATAATTCCTGTGCAGTGGGATACCTTGCTCCTCAGGGCCTGTACAGCTTCTTGTAATAAATAAGGTATTAAGAGCTTATTTAATTTACCTTTTGAGATTTCTTTTTCCCCCAAAGTCTTGCCATGTAAGTAGTCATGAGCATGACATCTACAGTGTTGCATTTAACACTGACAGAATGTATATTAATGGTCTTTTGGACTATTTCAGAAATGTTTATCTCTTGTGGAGCTAAGATTTGTTAACAGTAGAATTTTATTACTTAATTTGGTTCCAAGATGGGCATTTGTATGATAACTAATCACTGTAAATTCGTAGTATCAATTACATGCTGTAAATGTCAAATGAAGGAAAAAACTGTAAGCATGAAGAATGGTGGTCGGCAGGTTTTTCTGAACATAACATTTGAAGAATAACTAAACTATTTAATGGTTCTTGAAATACCGAAAAGCAAGAGAATATTGTTTAAGTTAAAAAGTAGCTTGAACTGCTGAGACAGTAGGAAGGTATGCTTAATAAGATGGAAAGTTGCATGAATTTTAATGTAGAATTCTGTCTATAGTGATGTTGAAGCATGAAGGAATTTTTTTGGTAAAAGGTCACAGATTCATAACTTCTGTTGTATGTTGACAATGATGCTCCTCTTCACAGATAATTATTGTGCAATTTGGTGGGAAACCTTTTAGTTGCTCAGAACTCTCGATTGAACAGTGGCTGTGGTCCATCTTCCTGGGCATGGGAACACTACTCTGGGGCCAGGTAAACCAGTTTTTTTCAAAATGCCAAATATTTACTTGCCTTGGTATGTTTGTTTTTTCCACATAATGTGCTTTACCAGTTCTCAAAACCCCTCTTCTTTCAGGTGGACCATATGTATATACAGAGTTTAACAGTAAATACTGCTTAAAATTGTCTAGTTCAGTAAAGTCTTTTAGTTGGATATTCCCTACTCTGACTTGGTCGATTAGTTATATTTTGTAACTGGATACTGTGGCTGGATTATATTTAGTAACTTTTAACTAGAAGCAGCTGTAGTTACCTCTTAAATGTGAAATTGTATGTTTAGCCAGATAAATTCTAGAAGAACTTCTGTAAGAATACAGATGCAATTAAGATACTAATCTTTAAATATATTTAACTTAATGTTTTCCTTGAAAATCAGAATTGTTACACTTGGTAGTTTTTTTATTTTTATTTAAGCTTTCTGGAGTAGCAAGAAATGCAGCAAAACTCAAAACAGTTTTTTTCCCTAATTTTCTTCACTTTAATTATGAAATAATTGGAAAGTTCTTCAACCATTAGGCAATTGTATTTTGAATTTTCATTACTATTGCATGCACAACAGTGCTCGTAAGCTGCAACCTTATTTACACAAAACTTTAGAGGTACCTAGTTTTCCATTATTTAATGGCATATTTGTCTAAACTTTTCATAGCACATGAAGAGATTTCCAATATTTCTTCCCTTCCCTTTCCTTCTCTTCCATCTTGCAAAGAAAGTTTCAGTTTTCAATATGAAACTGGCAGAGTAACTTCTAGTTGCAAATACACACATAGATGCATATTCTAACAGTCAGTATAAGCTTTTTAGGAGTAAGGTTCTCTGGAAAATAAATTATTTAAAGAAATCAAATAGAGTCATTCTGATGAGGTTTAAAGGTAGCCCAGAAGAGAATCAAGATGACTTCAAACACCTTTGACCCAAAGTGTCTTGCAAGGGTAAAGCTTCCCTGATGTAGTTCATGCTGCTTCACCATCTCATTAAGGTAGAAGAGCTTTTTGCTTTCTGAGAATAGTATAAACTTGGTTCTGATACTGGGATACTGATGACATATAAGCTTGGAGCATTCACAGTAGCAATTTCAGCCTAAAGGACAGTTTTTCTTGCTTTTGGAACAGTCCTTTTTCCTCTGCAGCTGCTGAAACAGCCTTCTAGGTTTGTGAGGCACAAGGAAAGCAGGCTTGGAAACTGAACTGGATCTGCTAGATGGAACATATCAGAAGATGACTCCCCTTAACTACATAGTTCACCAGAATAGCACTGAAGGTGGAGATGAAAAGGAAAGCTGGAATGACCATATAGCTTTGTTTAGTTTGGGCTAGATGAATGAATATCCAGCAAGTAGCAAATCAATGGTTTGGGATAATGGTTCTGGAAGCATTGCTCATCTTGCAAATGGATTGATATTTTCCAGATGACAAAAGAATGCGTGTCCATCCTGTATTTCTGAATTAGCTGTGGCTACTTCTAATGAAATGCTGTAGTTCTCAATTAAGGGACAGCTCACGCTTATCAAACTGAAGCTCTTGAAAGTTCTTTAGTAAGTATCTAGTAGCACTACTAGATACAGGCACAATCTACAGAATTATGGCTCTTTTAGCTTTAGCACTGCTCCTTCCTAGTATAGTCAAGTAATTCTACAGTGGAATTTTGTGTACCTAGCAAGTATGAAGTCTTGTTATTTAGGTTTGTAATCCAAATTTAACTTCACACTACTGTTGACATGGTAAGGAAATTCCCAGCTTTGCAGCTATTTGGCTGAAGTGATTGCTCTATGTTAATGCACTCATCCCATTTTTATCATTTGTCTTTCAACTTTGCTAATCATGAACAGGATATTTTGTTAAGCCTGAAGTCTGGTATTCTATTTATTTTTTTTAAGTTTAAAAAAATCCTGATTCCTATTTTCATTCACTGTTAGTTGATTTCAACAATTCCAACCAGCCGTCTGAAATTCCTTAAAGAAGCTGGTCATGGAACACAAAAGGAAGAGATTCCTGAAGAAGAATTAGCGGAAGACGTAGAGGAGATTGATCATGCTGAGAGAGAATTACGTCGTGGTCAGATCTTATGGTTTAGGGGCCTGAACAGGATACAAACTCAGGTATGGTCTTGGAAAAGGTAGGACGCAGTGGATGTTCTGAGGGAAATCTTTTCCCCTCCATCCCCAATCCTTTGACTAAGATGGCAGTTCTTAGATGGTGTGACTGAGACTTGCAAAAGGGGGTATGGATGGATGTATATTCCCTCAGGGTCCTCTGTTTTCTTCAGCTCTAAATGCAACTCTTGCCTGTGTTCTATAAAAAGTGCCTTTTTTCTTTACTTTTTGTGTGTTATAGATGGGATGGTCCTTTCTCTTGTTCTCTCTCTCTCTTGCTGAGCAAGCTGTCACAATCTCTGATTCCTTGCAGATGGATGTAGTGAATGCTTTCCAGAGTGGAAGTACCATTCAGGGGGCTCTAAGGCGGCAACCCTCCATCGCCAGCCAGCACCATGATGTAACAAATATTTCTACCCCTACACATGTAGTGTTTTCCTCTACTACTGCTTCTACTACTGTGGGGTGTGAGTGTGTGTTCCTAAAGTGCATGAAATTAACATTTCCTAATTCACATACCTAACGTTTCTCATTTTCTCCTTAGTATTTAAAAATCATCGTTCAGGCTTTTCATAAAGCTTTGACACAAAGTGGAGTCCTCAAGACTTTTTTTCTTAGAGGGCTGAGAACAGGTGGAACAGTTGCAACAAAAGGCTTTAATATGAAAGCTGTGAGCCTGCGCATCCTGTGCCTTCATCCATTCATGTGCAGAGGGATGTTTAAGAGAAAAACAGGAAAACTGTTGTAAATTTTCGAGTATATGCCTCTTAGGGTGACTTATGTTAAATAAATGAATACTTGATAATCATGGAACTAGACCAACAAAAGTAGGTGTCTTGCACTACAGCACACATGATACTTTAAAAGGTAAAACAAGTAGGTGGAAAAACAAATGATATTTTAAAAAATGAATGTATTTAGGACATGGAGCACTAAATGCATTTTCTTTGTAGCCCATAAGGAACTTCTGAATCTCTGCCTTTGGATTTCTTTTACTAAATAACACAACTTTCTCAACATCAGGATTCAGGTGGCGAATCAAGGCTTCTTAAATGTGTACAAGGCAGAAGAAACATATAATCAGCTAATATAAAAAGAAAAAAAGGCTTAAGCATTAAGTGGTAAAACTTTCATTCAAATTTGAATGATATTTTTTTCCTCTCTAGGTTCTTCTGGCAGCAGTTCATAAGCCATCAGTGAGAATGAAGTTTTTGTCTCACCTTAATTCTATCCTCTTTATATTGTGCTCTAAGTGGCATTTCAGTTTCAGCCTTCATTTCTTTAAAGGCTAGAGATTTAATTACTCATGTATGTAGGCTTAAGTTCTGGGATCTGAAGATGTAGAGCAGTTATAGATATTAACTGTCAGTATTCAACCATCGTTGAAATAATTTTCCATCCTAATTGCATTATATCCTAAACATTACGTGTTTAACCTCCTTCTCTAATGTCCTAGAGGCTGGTTAAATAATTTTTTTTAAAATAATTGTCCCTTGTGGGAAGACTGCTTGCTTGCTTTTTTTTTTTTTTTTCCTCTTTAAACTTTCAGATTGCTGGATGGATGAAGATCCTTAATTTCAGGAGCTGTCTTAAAGAAATGTCCTCTTCTGATAACTTCTTGGCTTGGCCAAAATTTCTGTGTGAGCTTGCACTAGCACCTATCTCTTGTACTTGTTCTCCACTGGCAAAAAAGATATTTCCCTATCTTGCAGTAGTATTGAGAAGCTCAGCTCACAAACTTGCATACCTCAAGAACACTAAATGAAAAGTAGATTTAACAGTAAGGATGTGCAGGATTGCATCTCCTACTTAAAATGCTAATGAGTAACCTGTATCCCTAAATATGCTCAAGAACATTAATTAAACATTCAAGATTGTCTAGAGAGCAACTTCATGCCATGCTGACATTTGAGCAGAATCTAAGGGGCACTGCAACATCTCGTTGCTTCAAATGACCAATGTAGATACAATGCTGTAATAGCGGGGATTTATTTTTTTGCTCCCCATTAAGAAGCACTACCTATTGCTACACCCTCCAGGAGAACAGCTTTTGATAACTAATACGTATTAATGAGAAGCAGATGTGTGACTTCATTGTGTCTCTCTTTCAGAGAACTGTTTCCAGGGAAATAGTTCAGATGTTCCTGTGAAGTGAGGTTGCAACTCTTAAGCAGCCATCTGGCTAGGAGTTTTTGGAGTGCTTACTGCATTCCTTGCTATTCTGGTACTAATTGAGGAAGGCGCGATGACAGTATAAATTACAGATAACAAATTGTCTTGTTTGCTCCTTACTTATGCAATTTATTTATAGTTACCTCTCTTGTCTGATTATCTTAGGAAGTTGAAAATAAAGCCTTCAAAACACTAACTTTTCCCCTTTCAAGTATAACTTAAAATGTTGATAGTCTGATTTCTGCCTTCATGGCTGGACTCCTTCAGAGTCTTGGGTTCATGTGAGTGTTCTGTGTCATGATCCAAACCATTTCTTTAGTATGCAGTTTGCATATGAATCAAGCCTTTATTGTGGATATGCTTATATTTCTATGATAATTACAGCTGTCCTGTTAAGCCAAAAATTATTCTCTGTTACTGCTCATGATATAACTTACCATCTGGAAGCAAGGGAAAACTAGTCTCATGAGCCAGTCGTATTTCATTTTACCACAGAAATCAGTGGCACAGTGGGAGAATCTCAGAGATGCAACATGACAAATAAAGGCATTGCAAACATTGTTTGGCACAATGTCACTGCTAATTTTCTTAGTAAGTGCCAAAACAGTTTATGCAATGTGCTGGACTTTAAAGCTCATGTAACTAAGTCAACTCCTTAAGAGCGTGCTCAGTTTTCTTGTGATGAGAATAGTAAAACATTAGTTGCTGTTGTAATCCTTATCTTTTCAAGCACATTAACACTATATTTCCTTTCCTCTCTGTATTGGTAGTTACAGTAGGACAACCCTCCTTATTTTAATGATTTCTGTTGTCAATGGGACTCAGCTATCTAGTTGTACTTTAAAAATACGGACTTGTGTAGCTTTTGAGCAAACTACTCTTGTTAAAGTGCTCTTGAAGGGGGAGGGGAATCCCCCACTATTTCTAGAGGTCAAAGAACACCATCAGAATCTAAGACGTACACAAGCACTGTTCATTATAAGAAACTTGGTAGTGGGTTGCTTTTGGGGGTGTCCTCCATTTACAGTGAGGGAGTTTGGTATATTTTAGCTCTTGAGGTCAGTGGTTCGGATCTGCTTGACCTTCCAGCTTCATTCCTTCACCTGGAAGTCCAGTCATATTTATTTACAAAGATCTCAGTGCATCCTGTATGAAAGTGCTACTCATGAGGTACTTCTCTCAGCTTGAAATAAATCACCTTGAATGTGCTAAAAATCTCTTTAAACTGGACTTACTGTTTTGTAACAGTAAGTTTTTTGTTTACTCTAGAATTCCCCCCCCACTTCTAATTATACAGCAGAAGAGCTTTTGGATTGGAACTATATACCTTCTTAAAGAATTATTCATGTTACTTAAAAGTTGAGTTTTCTAGAGATGTTGAGAATTGAACAGGATGGTACCAGAAGGGAAACTGTATTCTGATGAAAGTGCTGGACAGAGGGGTTATTGACTCTTAACTAACCTTGCTTGCTTTATATCAGTTCATGAATGAATCCTCAATACCTGTTGTTGGTCAGGGAACTGTGTGGGGCTTGGGAAGAGAAGGGGGATGTGAACAGGTGATTTTAGCCTTCAAACTGCAGTTTGAAAAGCTTAAACCAACATCAATGTGGACCTGCATTGTTCGCAAAGTAAAGTTGTGTTGCTTTTATTCTATATAACTTCATTTCAAAACATTTAGTTACAAATTCTGTAACTTTAGCTAGCTTTCTGATTTGAAAAAAATGTTATTTAAACAATGAAAAGATTTGAAATAATCTTCAAGCTAGGAAATTTGTCCATTAACTCATGTAAATTGAAAATTCAATTAAACTAAGCCTGATCATCTGTCATACTCTGTGCTAGTTTCTGCAAACTTGCAACCTGTCATGGCTACATCTGAAGTGTTACAGTACAATGTTCAATTTCCTGGTTCTGGTTTTAAACTTACAAATCATTATTCATTAAGAAACTTTCTCTAGTGTGGTAAATGGATATATACTCGAATATTTACAGCTGTTATAGCAGTATCCTTTTTTGCATGACACTTTGTCCAGTCATTGTGCCATTTGGCTTACACTTGCTTGGCTTTTTCATAGTCAGTTGACATCCTAATTCCTAGCATGAGAATTAGTAACCCTTTTATCCTCTAACTTATTTTCAGCCTTTTTCCCCCCTCAGTATTTAAAAAAAAAAAAAAAAAAAAAAAATCACTGAAACTTGTTTAATTTGTGAACAAGTAGATTTAAAAAATGTTGGCCTCACTTTTGAAAAATGCTTAGCCCATGCTAAATAACTGAAGAATTTTAGTGCCATATCTGAATTTTTAGGCCCTTCAGCTTTTTGCAGTACTCTCTCCTACTGTGTAGACTGGCAGTGCTCTACTGAAATGCTCTTCATTTTTACAGTTATTGCAAGTTCCACTGCATCACATACAAATTCGATTCACTCATGTCTAGCTGTTTGTGGATTCAAACTCATAAGAACCATGTCATTACCAGTAAGCCTGCAGCATTTTAACAACCTTTTTTTGTTGTTTACAGATCCGAGTGGTGAATGCATTTCGTAGCTCCTTGTATGAGGGGTTAGAGAAACCTGAGACACGAAGTTCAATTCACAATTTTATGACGCATCCTGAGTTTAGAATAGAAGATTCCGAGCCTCATATTCCCCTTATTGATGATACTGATGCTGAAGATGATGCTCCAACAAAACGCAACTCTACTCCCCCACCCTCTCCCAATAAAAATAACAATGCGATTGACAGTGGAATTCACCTTACAACAGACATGAACAAGTCTGCTACCTCTTCATCCCCAGGGAGCCCGCTACATAGTTTGGAAACATCACTCTGATTGTAAGCTGAATGTTAACACACTAGCTGCATTGTAAAGAAATTGAAACTGGGTCTCTTCACACATTATGATGGACAAGATGATATTCTTGTCTTGGACTTCAACAGAAGACACACTTGTACGAATGTAGATTTATTTTTTTAAAAAAAGCTTTCTGCCAGACTGGAGGGTGCTTTTCTGGGGGTGGGAGTAATAATGAACTCTGACAGATAAACAGTAACTCAGCATAAGTGACCTGTGGATCATCTGTTGTACTTAAGAATGGTCCTGAACAGTGTGTTAGCAGAGCTTTAGTTTATCTTGATCCTTTTGTGAGGGGAAGGCTGGGAAGGGCAAGGAGGCCCTGGATCATTGAATTGATACTTTAATTTCTGCTGTTGGCTGTTAATAATTTGGATTATTTATGTTTATAAATGATACAGATCTGTTTACAAGGTTTGTAGATACTTTTTTGTTCCTGTTCATAGATGGGAAGCTTCCTTATAAATGATGCAGAGAAAAAAAAACAAAAAAAAAAACAAAAAAAAAATAGTCCTTCAAATACTGCTGTATTTTCAGGAAAAGGGTGTTTCTATTGAAACTGTACTAAATTTTGCCTGCAATTTACCTTGTTAAATATTGTAGATAAATTGCTAATATTAATAGCCAAATAGATAACACTAATGCTTTGTAAAAACATGAGCAGTGGTGTTCTAATGAAGTTATGGCCTCTGTCCTAATTAGTTTCTTAAATACATTTACTACTTAATGGTTTTGAAACAACTGTTTAATTTTTAAAAAATTTTGAGAAACTTACTAAATAACTTTTGTTCAGAACTTAGTAGGATTGTTTAATGCAGGACATCAATATGTGATGGAACTTGCTTGAAATATTTCTGTTATCTCGGGCAAAATGGATTAAATCAAAATACATCAGAATCTTAGTCCTTTGTTTTTGTCTAAACATGTTAGTTTAGTGCTGTCTTGGTGAACTGTGAGTGGAACTGTGATTTTTTATTTTTTTTTTCTAATCTATAGAATCCTTCATGCAGCATGAGGGCTGTTGGCATTTTGAAAGGTTGTTAGTGGATAGCATACATGTTCTCCTTTTTGTTTTTGAAACTTGTTTGTAAACATGAATAAATCTGCCCTTTTGTTAAAAGAAAATTGCAGCAATGGTTTCTTACAGATTTTTTTTTTTCTTCAGCTCCTTCACTGGAAACACTGAAAAATGTTTTGTATTGCTGTTTAACTTTAAACTACAATTTCAAGATGGTAACAGCCCCATTAAAAATAGTACTTTGGTTAAATCAAATCATGGTGGCTGCCTCACAGAATGAACGTAAGCTAAGGTATCCAAAAGTCTTCACTGAGCCAAAACGATACTCCTCGTGAACAAATAGTTCTGGCTGCAATTTTGATTTTTGCTGTGAGTAGTGCCTAATGTATTTCCCTTACTTGGGTGGTAAGGAGTATAATAAGTTGACTAAGGTGAGGCCAGTGAAAGTATGTATGTGTATATACATATTTATACACTTTTTTCTTCAGTTGATCAATATTTCCATGTATCAAAAATGACCTGTTAGCAATTGACTGAAAAGCTATGGTCTGCCTCAACTATAATGTTAAAACAGCTAAGGATGGGACAGTACTTGATCTGGCAGTTCCCATTGTTTTCTAGATCTAGTACTGCTTAGAATAGAAGAACAGCCTGAGTTGCACTCTTCTACTGTCTCTGTATCCGTAAACATAGCAAGAGAATCTTTTGGAGAATAAGGAGCATTATGGAGATTCTTTAAGTGGTCCTTTGAAGGAGTGCAGGAATGAAGTGGTAATAAGGGAGGGAGGACATAATACTAGAGCAAACTGTGGAAATGAGCAGGCTAGGAAGACAAGCTCAAGCATGTCTTCCCTTTGTGGTGGGATAAACACATGCTTTTGGGTTTGTCTGTTTACGGGTCATGTTCAATCTGTAGCACTGTATCCCACTGTCAACCACTCCTGAATTCAGTCTTCTACTGCACCTAACTAAATGCAATGAATTCTAGAAAGGGGTTTTGCACTTGACACTTCTTATACAGTAAGTTCCCCCATGTTTCTAGCATTTTGTTTAATTCAGAATTCTTACCTAGAGTGTGTGGGGGTAGGGGGAAATCTCTTTTTTTGTGAGCACTGTTTTTTTTTTCCTCCCTGCTTACTACAGAAGTTGCAGATAGGATTTGACTTAAAATGAGGATGGTTTCATTACTTACAAAAAGAACACTGCCACATGAGAAAGTTTTATGCATCAAAAACCTCATTTGGAAATAGACCTTAATTTTTCTGCTAGCTGTGATCATGACTGCTTTTTTTTTTTTTTTTTTTTTTGAGTAAATTCTACACTTATGCTTTTTAGGAGGCTGGGAGGAGGATGTAGGCTTTATACATCAGTGGTCCCTTTTGATCCTGTTAACAACAGTGTTCTGTTCTTACAGGAAGTGTAAGTGAAACCTAAATAAGGAAAACTTGTTTAAAAGGAGATGTTTTCTTTGTGATCTCAAGAAATCATAACATGTTGCCTAGATTATGAAATGGTTATCACTAAGCTAATGAGGCCTTCATTGCCTTTCTGGTTGTAAGGTTGACTTGTCTGTCTTGTTGTAACTGAAATAAATAAATGTGCTGTTCATCTCAGTCTGTATGGGGACTGAAATTCTTGAATGTCAGTTCAGTACTGATTTGAATCTGAAATGCTTGCTAATTCTTTAAAATAGCTCTTGCTACAGTGACCATAAGTTCATTCCCTTTCAAGATGTTAAGGTGTACATGGTATTACAATCAAGCAATAGGAACTTTTAACATAAATTCAGTTGTTCTAGGCTGAATTCCATTTGAACAGTGGCTTATAATTTAGTATCTTGGAAGTAGGATGTCTAATGTTATGATACTTTTGTATAAGACAGCAAATCTTTGAACACCTAATCTTGGTTTCGGGAAAGGGGTGGAAAGCTAATTCTTATATAAGAGGACTCATTTTTTCTGTATTGATCTTAACAGGAAGAGGAAAATGGAATCATGGAATAGTCTGAAGAAAATAATGGAAACATGCATTAATGCCAAACCAATGGGTAAATATAGGGGCTGTAGCAACTGTGTGAGCAGCCTAAAAATGGTGAAATGACACTCTCAGGGACTTTCTTAGAATAACAGCAATTTATCTACTGTATGTGTTAAAAGTAAACAAACAAAAATCTAATATTCATGGAAGGATAACCCATGTACGGCTGACTTGTTCCAAAAGCCTGCTAAGTTCAGTTCTTGCTAGTAGTGCCAGCTTCTGCAGAATTCCAGAAGAATCTAAGCGAGCCTTGCATGATTAGATTGCCATAACATCAGTGTTGCTTTTCTGATGCAACTACTTGTTTCTAAAGAGCTCCTGCTTTTCCCACACCCTCTTCCCCCAAGCAGTGCATGTCTTCTGATCTTACAGATTTCAACCCCTCACTGAAATTTCTAAACCTTGGCTCAGCATGGCCAGCATGGAGGGTCCAGCTCCGATTTATTTATCTCTAGACCTAACTGGCCTGCTCATTCAGGTCAATATCATGAGAATTACTGGACCAGAGTCAAGAGCCTGAGAGCTGCTCCCATTTATCTTCTCTCCTGGACTGTATACAGAACCATCTAACCACCATCTTCAAGAGACTGCAGCATCAATCAAGGAGATGGCTTACACAGTCTAACTCAAAGACCTCCTACAGGTATTAACTGCCTTTTTTGTCCAGAGTGATTTGGTTAGAAAATTATGGGATGGGCTTAAACACCTGGAAGAGGACAGTATGAAATAAGTAGCTGACTGGATAGCAGCAAACGTTGTATTGCAATGCATAAAGCTAGAGGTAGTACTTACGACAGCAAATCTAATAAAGCAAGGAGTCTTCCTCAGTATTGGAAACAAACTGGACATGACTCCGATGCTTTCTTAGTAACTTGGCAGTATTAAAAGATTATATATAACAGGGAAAGAGTGATATGGTCTGTTCTGTCCGAAATATTAACAGCTGCAAGGAAGCAAGCATGCTTTGCCTGCGCTCTGCAGACCAGGCAGAGGACTTTTGTGTCCACACACAACTTCATGACCATGTCATAGCTTGTTAGTCTTCTGGATCTGTACCTAGAAGTTATCCATAAGGATGTTTAGCACTGCAGAAGACAGAAGCATTACTTTCAGTCATATCTGATCATCTTTAAGCTTTAGTGAATTCCTCTTCAACTCCTTACTACTATTGAGTGCACCTGACAAATCTAGTTATCTAATCTGTTAAAAAAAAAAAAAAAAAAAGTGAGGCTGAAAAGGGTTCCTTGGCTTGCCCCTTCTGGAAGAAGCTTGGAATTCAAGCTTGGAAGAATGATTAGCAGAGGGATTTCTGAAAAATAACAGCTTTGGTTGATGTGTTAGTTCTATAATACTAAAACATCACCTGACATGTCAATTCTGGTGTAGTGACCAGTGTCAATCCGACTGTGAAGCAGCAGTTGCTCACTGAAACCAAGTATGTATTCTGTATCCCTTTAATTCATTGCAAAGCAAGCAGTATCTAACAGTATTCTGAACATCATTTGTCTGCTTTCCTAGGATGCCTCTCTTTCAGGGCATGAAGCTGAAGTATGCTGAAAGACCGTAAGTATGATCATATAGAAAACTTTTTATGGCTTTCTCTTTAGTAAAGGCACAACTTTAGCTTTGCTATATGACAATTGCTAAGGCACAAAGTGACTGCTAGCTTTTCCTGTTCAAAAGCTTTTGAAGTCCCCATGATGGACATCTAGCAATAGCATAGTTTTGGAAGACACCTTGAGACGATGATTCTTCCATTCATGTCTGGAAGGGAGGGAAGGCATTGGGAATGAGTAGGTCACTGTACCAAAGCGAATAAAATGATCTAACTGAATTCTGTCTTCTGGAAGAAAGTTCTTGCCACAATCTGTCATGGCACTATAGCTCTATTCTATCTGAATATATACATTGTTCAAAAGCACTTATCTGCAAAAGGGAGCTTAGACTTTTGAAGTCAGTATATCTCTTTAAAATGAATCAAATTCCATTGAGTTTACTGCTTTTCCATAAGCAAGCAGTATTTAATAAGTACTAAATAGGTAACTTAAGTATTAAATACATCCTTTTCATTTTGAAATCAAATTATAAACAAACCTGAAGATTGTGACAAATAAAGAGTTTAGGAAGAGTGACTTGCCTTCAAGCTAGTCAACAACCTGTAGTACTATATTAAAATAAAGCTTCTTTTCAGATTGCATTTATTCCCATTAGTTCAGTTATTCTAATCTACTTTATGCATAGACTTTCTGGTAAATGGAGGCATTCATTTTGTCTAAAGATAGGTTTTTAAAAAGCAAAGACTCCCCTACTTTCCTATTTTGTCTGTAGTTGATAGTGTAAAGAACCTTTAGAGAATCAGAGCATTTAGCTCAAAGGCTTCTAAACTTGGTGTGAATAGTTTCCCTAAAGCTTCTGGTAACTATGCATTTAAAAAAAACCCAAAAAACTCATCTTTGACAATTTCAGTTTTACAAAAAGAAGCTTTAATTTACTGCTTTCCCTTTTCCTATGACAACCTGGATACCTGCAGGTACAAAACATCTTCAGTTAGGCCTAAGCTAGTCTCCTCCTGAAGGCAAAGCAGATCTCCTGAAGCAGCTATTTGGCTGATGTTTTGGAGAAATGGAGAGCTCATTTTCACTGTTGTGCTGGCAGCTATTCTGTAGTCTTTTGTGCTATGTACTCTAGGGGGAAACCCCCAAAACTATCCATTTAGAACTATTAGATTCTTGACTTAGGACCTGCCAAAGGATACATTGATGAGGCACAGGTTTAATGCCTAAAGCTGGGAGTTACTGAAATTATTATTTTGGTAGGAAGCTCTAGGGCTCGCTTTCTGGGGAGCACTACTTTTAAAAATGGGAAGGTACATCTGTAGTCACTGGCCACGTTGAAGCTCTAGGTGTTGGGAAGGTTAAACCTAGTGTATCGGGCCTCAGTATGCTTTCTGATCAATAAAACAATCTAATTCATTGACGGCCATCATCTAAAAACCACTACTTAAAAAACAAAACAAAACAGTATTTTGAATTAAAAAAAATACCCTGGAACATGTACTTCTCTGTAGCAATACAATTTCCAATGAGATAGTCATTCGTGGTGTTCCCCCACCACCACCATATGAACTAGACCTTCTTTTAACAAAACACACCTAGCACAGATATCTAAAGCTTAGCCCTCCTCTCCCTTTCTCCTCTTCCACCTTCCAGTGTGTCAAGGACTAGGCTAAGCAATCACTAAAGGACAGATGCTGCAAGAGGTGCAATTATGGAATTGTCTCCATTATGATCTCCTGCTCTGCTTTCTACTTTGAGATCTCACCCAGTATCAGCACACTGGAAAATATCTGTGCAATATGGCTGTTGCTATCTCCAGTGAAGGATCATTAATGTGCTCCTTTAACTTTTTAACTGGTGAGCAGGCTTCAAGTGATGTACAAAATGAAATTTTAGACTAAATTTTTCACCGAAGTAACTTATCAAAACTCTTACCTAGTTGAGCCCATGAAGTTTGTTCTTACCCCTGTGCTTGCTTATAGGGAAGCACCTTGGTATGTAGACAAGGTTCCAGCTGTACACATAACAGGACTTCGGTCATATTTGTAGATGTACAGGTGCTGAAAACTAGGACAACAGTTTAAATTTAAAGTTTTAATTAAAGCCTTAGGCAGGAATCTTCAGAAGCATTATGCCTTACAGCCGATTTGTCATATATTTGAAGACCCACTCCTAGTAAAAAGTCCTAAGGTGCAAGGCTTTGAGAGTATGCATAGAAGGCTTATGAGGACTTCATATGGAAAATGCACACAAAGGTAAGGTATCTATATCATACACTCGAATAGGCTGTGGCCAAAGTCTGTGGTATTAAAGCATCAATTCTGAGATATAAATGAAATTTTTGGTTTAGTGTGTCACTTGTAAATTGTCCTGCTCTCTTTTATTCTCCTCTTCCCCCTCCTATTCCACTCTTTTACCTTTAAAATGAGCAAAGGAACAGTGACTATAGAACTTAACAATTGTGAACTTAAAATGTAGTTTTGGTTGCAATGCACTCCCTTTAGAGGCACTAAGGGCATTTTGGGTGACACTATTGCAGTCCATTACCCAGTCTCTTTTTCGAGTAACATTTCAGTTGCATACAATTCACTTGACTTGACATTTTAGGAAGCTGACTTATGACTTTTTTTGTAGAAGAACATACACAGTCCTTTCCTGTCTGCTTCCATAGTTCTAAAAACAGTGTTTTTAGTGGAAAGACTTTGTCTCCTTTACTTTAGCATATATCACTTAGATTGAAAGGTAGAAGAGCACATGCAGGAAAAACTTGACTGTTTTAGAACTTAAAATATAACTGCAACATGTAGCAGAAGTGGTTACAGATACTTGTACACTAGTAAGACAGTACGTGTGTAGTTCACTCCAAGCTATGACACTAGGTACCTCAATTTCCACTGCAGTTCTCAGAGCCAGGAGAGTGATTCAGCTGCCCTGCCACTAAGTGTCTGGTTTGAACTGAACTGCCATAGAGGCTTTTACAGCTAATTGTCTAAGGGTGGCATTTGGTTGCCTAAACACAGGTCTCTGGAGTCATTTTAAGCACTCTGAAAGAACTGCTATTCTAAAACAGTGCAATTCTTCCCTATGCCCAGTGCCATCTGGGCATCTGAAGTAGCCCTGCTTGTTATTCAATGCCCACCCATGTGGCTGCACAATCTGGAGCTGAATCCTACTCTATCTAGAAGTTACAATCTCAGTACATTACTGCATAAGCCAATATCAAGCTGTAAAATAGTGGTAAGTGGAGAGAATTTGGAGATACTATTAAGTAGCTATGCAGGTGTTTGGTACCTGTCAAGCATGAAAGAACAACATGAAGGAAAGCAAAAAGGTGTATGTTGGTTAATCTCCCTTGTCAACTTGAAAAGTCTGCAACAACATGGCAGATAACTTCTCATTCTTTTCATCCTATTCCTCTATATCAGCACTGAAAAACTTTAGGAGGGAAAAAAAAAAAAAACTTGATGGGGGGAAAAGGAAGTTCATAATGATAACATGGATATGGATTAACTAGGGGAAAAGAAGATGATGAGGTATCCAGTTCTGAATTTGTATTACAGATTAGCAAAAGAAAGTTAGCAAAAGGACAACTTCAAGGGATTAGCATAAAAAGTTTGCTGGGTAATTCCTAAACAATAATTGTATTGCATCTTAAACTTCCTTTCCTTATTCCGTCTTTCAAGAAAAACTTAGTTGAACCTTTAGACCTAGACAAAGCATTCCAGAGACCATTTTGTGTAGAGGTGTAAAAGCAGTTGTTGTGGCTTATAATTAGTAAGGGAAGTAACACTTCTATTTTGGCTTTACTTTGAGGATGCAGAGGCTTTGTATTTACCTTGTAATGCTCCTCATGATTCTCTACCAGATACTAGTTAGTTTGGCTCAGAACTTAAAGTTTATTTAAAGAAATTTTCTTTAAGAGCAAGTTTAAATATAGAGCATTTAAATAAAGAGTTTAAACTTCTGAAGTGTTACCCTCAGCCTTTGCTTATGTCTGCATTTCAACAGTAATTTAATCTCTTAAAACTTATTATTTCCTAAGTATGTATATTTCATTTGACTACTATTGCTTATTAATTTTACCCATTTAAAAAAAATATGGCAAAGCTAGTCCAGTTAAATGATATTAAGCAAATATAGAGTGACTGGCAAATCAAAGGACAAGAATGGAGGTCCACAAATTTGGGATCTGGTAGTGACTGTCAGTTTGGAAGATAAGTGTTCACTAATTGTGTTTTCACCATCTTTGGCAGTCAGCAGAATAGTAAGTAAGTGAAGTGCTTAGACCTGCCATGATCTCCTTGGTTCAGCAATGGATTGGATAAAAGACACCTTTCCCCCTTCAGCCCCTTCCTTTCCCCTGTCTCCCTTCCATCCCCCCCAAAAAGCATTAAACACTTCCCCTAAGTGTAATTTGCCACAACTGTTTACTCCTACCCATTGGGTATGTGTAAAGAAGACTGAGCGACTCTTCTCAGTGTTGCCCAGTGAACAGACAAGAGGCAATGGGCACAAACTGAAACACAAGAAATTCCATTTAAACATAAGAAAAAGTTTTTGTACTGTGAAGGTGGTCAAACTCTGGAACAGGTTGCCCAGAGAGGTTGTGAAGTCTCCATCCTTGAAGATATTCAAAACCTGACAAGATACAGTCTTGGGCAATTTGCTATGGTTGAACCCTGTTTGGAGTAGGGGTATTTGTCTAGATGGTCTCCAGACGTCCCTGCCAACCTCTATCATTGTGTGATTCTGTGAAATCCTTAAGCAAAGGAAGAGAGGCGTGACTCTATAGGCTTTCTCTGTTAGCCTCACGGATGCTATTTGGACATGGAAATGGAACTCAACAAGCAAATTATCACTGATCAAATGATCATTTTGAGCCAAATGATCAAATGAATGATTAAATTTGAGCAAAAACAAGAAAGGAACTGCCGTTTGTCCTTCTGTTGTCTTAAACTGACCTGACCAATGGGCTGACGATATTTTCCTGCTATAACACTTACAGTGATAGCAGAGCTCTGATCTGTTACAGTAAGCCTTTTTGAAGGATGGCTGATGGGGGCAGCATGTGTGTGTCAAGAATGAATGTCTTAAAAAGGCACCAATGTTAGTTATGCTCTGTAAGGACATGATAGGCCTTTTGAATGTTGATACACATACTATTGTTTTTTCTAATGGAAGAAGGCTGTCCTTGTAGTTTGAACAACTTTTCCTGTTCAAACCTAGTTCTTTTCATACCACTTGTCAAAAGAGTTTCTCCCATCAGTTGCTCCAGATGACAGTACTGGAAGATTATACCATTTTAAAAGTATTTCCAAAATGATATCATTAAGCATAATCAACTATACTTTGCTTCATGTTTTTCATCTAAAATGCCACAACTATAAGGCTTTAAGTTATTGCATGCAAGATGCTATTCTGTTAACTTGTTAGGTATCCTAGAAGACTTTTTACAGTAGAGGAATTCAGATGGTCTAAAATGTCTCTAGTGGCTTTGATCTTTTTTGTAAAAATGGTCATTGAAGAAAACTTGCAGTGCCTATTTCCCTGCAGAAGCATCTTTTAGTAAAGTTTTTTGTTTGTTTTTTGGTGTTTTTACTAGCAACTCTTTCTCCTCTCACCTTTGTATTATTTGAAAATGGAATAAAAAGAAATAATGCTTGTCCTATGACTAATGTAGGTAAGCTTGAAGCTTGACCAAGACATGAAGCTTGTCTTGGTGCAAATAATGTTACTCAAGTGTTTCTACTGTTCTTAAAACTGCTCTCTAGTGATTTGAACTTAGGCTAAAGTCTAATCTTGAAGTCAGATATGGTCAGGAATTAAGTTACTGGTCATGAATGAGAAGCTTCCTGTAGGATGCAAGTAACTTTGCTTTTGTTCTCCCCCCCCCCCCTTTTTTTATTTCCTTTTCTTTTCTCCTCCCAGTGAAGCTTAGCAAAGGTCAATGAGCTTTTCTCATCTCCAGTCATCTATGTCAGGTTGCCCAGGATTGTGTCTAGATGGATTTTGAATATCTCCAAGGATGCAGACTCCACAACCTCTCTGGGCAACCTCCTTCAGTGCTCCGTCACCTTCATAGTAAAACAACTTTTTCTTTTATAAAGATGGAACTTCCCATGTTTCAATTTGTGTCTTTTGCCTCTCTCTTATCCTGTCACTGGGAACCACTGCAAAGAGTCTGGCACTGTTGTCTTTATACCCTCCCTCCAGATATTTATATGCATTGATAAAATCCCCCCCACCCCACAACCTTCTCTCCTTATAGGAGAGATGCTCCAGTCCCTTGGTCATCATAGTAGCCCTTTGCTTGACTTGCTCCAGTAGCTCCTTATCTCTCTTGCACTCCAGGTGTGGCCTCACCAGGGCTGAGTAGAGGGGAAGGATCACCCCTCTTGACCTGCTGGCAGTGCTCTGCCTAATGCAGCCCAGGATGCTGTTAATCTTCGTGGCTGTGAGGGTGCAATGCTGGCTCATGGTCAACTTGGTAGCCCTTGCTGAGGGTGCACTCTGTCCCTTAGTCATTGATGACTAAATTGAACAAGATTGAATGCAGAGCAAGACTGACCCCTGGGGGATACTGCTAGCTACAGGCCTCCAACTAGACTTTGCACCACTGATCACAAGCCTCTGAGCTCTGCCCCTCAACTAGTTTTCAGTCCACCTCACTGTCTGTTCATCTAGTCTATAGTGCATCAGCTTGTCTATGAGGGTGTTATGGGAGACAATGTCAAAAGCCTTACTGAAGCCAAGGTAGACTACAGTTTTAACTGATCCAAACAGAGAACACTTATTAAAAATATTTTCAATAATAATAGAAGCCAATAATTTAAATGGAATTGAGAAGCTGCCTTTTCTCTTTACCATAGTTTATGAAGTGGTTATCTAATTGAGGGAAATATCAGTTAAACTGAATGAAGTATCCGTTCCACTGTTTGTTAAATAGAAATACCCCCTCTTTTGCCTCATTATGGGAATACTTTGTCACACTTGGAGAGTTTAGTGTTATATCGGGTTTGGTTTCTTTTTACCGATTCTCAGATAATGGCATATAAAATTTTAAATTAATGCAGTTTGCAGATAGTGTTATGCTAATGTAGGAAGCCTGATGCTCTAAAGCTGCCATTTGAGTCTTAAAACAGCTGTAACAGAAAAAACATCTGTCAAATCTTCAAAGTGCAAGATGTATGGTAAAACTAGCTGGCTGGCTGACCAAATATTAAAGTAACGTAAGATGATTCAAATAGAAATTTGGCATTCTAGCTATTGAAAAAAATAACTATCTGCAAAACAAGCTGTCATAGCAATGTGTTATTTATAAAAATCTTTTGCAACTAAAAAAGATTCAAAATAAGTATGCACAGAAGATGTGGGAGGAGTGCCCATAACACTAAATCTTTAATATGCTGTGTTCTGGCTCTGTACCTATCTGGATGCCGTCTGACTTAATGGTGCAGAAATACTTTAATTTTCTTCTGTACTGCCAGCATAATGCTAGGTATTTCATTTCAAAGGCATTAGTGTTTCAATAAAGGATGAAGTAAATTCTACAGCAAGAGGTTAAGAGATGTTGACGTGCCATTTTTAAAGAGCTTGGGATAGCAGTGGTTGCCAAGCATAGTCTAGACACGTCAATACCTGAACACAATTATATTAGAGCTTTAGCTCTCATTAACTTTACTTTTCTCTTCAAAAGGACTACAAGCAGTCCAAGTCTGAATATCAATTAAATGATCATGCCAGACTGATACTAATCACATGATCACCAGCTTTTTATGTGCTTGAATCAGCAAGTGCTACAGGCTTTTTGATCATTGGATAAGAATCATGAGCTGATAAAGTTCCACTTGTGAATGTAATACTGTTTTGCATCAACTTCCTTCATTGCTATCCCTAAAGGCAATCAGCAAAGGTGATAGACCCCTCTGTTTTCCAAAGACATGCTTGATCTCCAATATTTTCAAAAACTAGAGCACTGAAACATACCCCTTTATGCTATCATAAGCTCAGTTTCAAACACTGCTTAGTCAGTTAAACAGTTAAGCCACAGAAAGTATTTCTAAACTGACTACAGCTGGGATATTGCCAAATACAAGACAAATGCTCTTGTGGCTTCCCTGCCTTGCTTCAGCATTGCAAAGCTTGATGCTTGTACTGTAACTTAAAAGTTGGGCCTCTGAGGAAACTTTACTGAGAAATGCATTCTACTATTGACTGCCCTAATACAACTATATAGCACAAAAGCTTTACTTTTGGGAAGAAGAGTAAAGTTATTCAGTAAAATGGTTTAGCCATTTCCAAGAATGAAATGGTAAAGGGAAGTGTTATCTTTCTTGTAACACTTGTCACTTTGCTGTTATTCTGCCATCTCCAAACTTTAGAAAGAGTTTTGACAGTTGTCAAGGAGGCTGTCTTGGTGGCATGGATCACTTTTGCTAACCCAGTGGAAAACATGGACAAGTTGCAACCTGTTAAATATCCATATATTCAGCATTGTCAGTTGTCCAGCAAAATTTGCTGAAACTTCTACCTGTTCTGAACAAGCTGCTCTGAGCAAGGTCCAGTTGCAGGGGCCAGCCTGGTTGAAACAGATCCTTTCACACTGCAGTGTTCTTAACCCATGAAATTGGTTCAGGTTACCTCCTCTGCTCCTCTTCTTCCTACAGTGTCCTGTCAGTTGTGCCAGTTCAACTGTTTCTGTGACAGCAGGGTGAACCACACTGGAACCAATTCTGGTTAAACCTCTGCTGCCTAAGCTAGCATCGCTACCATTAGAAATATTTGTCAGATGCTATCAGGTACACAGGCTGCTCTCTGGACAGCAAAACTTGAGGAGAAAGGTTCTCCCCTCTGTGGCACCTAATACCTCAGTGACCTAGAGATGGAAGAAACAAGAGCTAACACACTGTGGGCAAAAGAAGTTGAATGGGAGGTGAAAGGGGAGGGTGGGAAGAAAAGCATGAGCAGAAAGGAGGCTGGTTGAAAGCTTCAGGGGAAGCAAAATGGAAAACTGATGGTGTATACTTACATAGACAGGGTAGGATTGAGAGGAGCAAAAGGAATGAAGATACAAGTTGAAAGGTGTGTAACTAGTAGAACAGTCCTCCAGCTGTAGGCACTAAACTTAAGAGTGCTACAAACTCTGCCCCTCTATCACTACATATCTTTGCTTGAGCATCTGTTATCTTCTCCACTTTTTGTGCTCATTTACAGAAGAGAACCTACTGGGGTCTGTGCTGTGAATCTGAATGCTTAAATTTGACAACCGAAGTGGATGGTGGTATGATATCACATAAATGATGATGGGTTGTCAAGAGTTTAAGAGACTAGAACACCAAATGTTCTAAGTAAACAGATGTGAAAAACTTTATCCAAAACTTTTTATTTAAAATACCAAAATTAAGTGTGGCTAACTTTGGAAGGGCTAGACCTAAAACTAGCATGTAACAGTAAAATGTGCCTATGTGCAAATGTTCACATGCTTTTGATAAAGACATAAGTTTCATGATTGCATGCAGAAATAAGGAAAAAACTCCTCTTTGAAACAGAGGGGATGAATAAGGACCATTTGTTGAAGGAACCTGTTGTAGCAAGCACACAGGACACTTTTCTAACAACAGCTAGAAAATTCACCCTGTTCTTTAGGTGCCAGCACAAGCTGTTTATATCACCAGTAAGCTTTCTTCTTCAAAGAAAAGTCTAGTTAGTGATGGGTTCTCTTAAATTAGGGTGAAAAAAGCCAGCAAACTTAATTTCTGAAGGTTAAGACTTAGTGTAAAAAATTTGAGTAGTGCACAAAGCAAATCAGGTGTTTGGGTCTCTAACAGGCCACTTGTGATTACTTAGCATACATTTAATGCTTTGTCTACATCAAAGATATTGTGCTGTGTAGGTGGTAGCCTTATACTATACTACACTAAAGTAAAACCAGATGAAGAGCTCCTAGACCTAAATCATTATTGTAGCAGCCAACTGCAATGAGGTGGTTCAGAACTTATCTGTCCAAAAAATTGACTGTGCCAGTTTTCAATTGGGCAGAAATCATCAGAGCGCAATTCCTGTGCAATTCCTGCCACTTTATCTGCAAAAGCTGTTTTGCCCAGATATCCATCCTAACTTTGAGAGAAGAGAGCCACTTGACTTTTGCTTTCTTTTCTACAGTGCTCAAGGATTATGATGACTTTTAATGTGCTGCATATCTTGTCCACTGTGAGGCCCTATCAGCTCTCCTCACAGCTTGGACCAGTCTCCATAGTACCTGTATGCTAAACACCACTGGAAAACACACTGGCTCTGGATAGAGATTCTGGATATGTTATGTCCACACACAGCAGCCCTATGATTAGAAGTGTGCAAAATGATAAAAACAAATAACGGACAATTTTATGATATGAGAGAATGCTACAAGGAGTCTGAGTAGTGTCTTCTCAAAAATTTGTTTTAATTTACAGAAGAGCAAAGAAAACTAGGGGTATTTTTGTGTTTCTGTTTTCTCTGTTGTCAAATTTAAGTATTCCACAGCACAGACCCCAGTAGGTTCTCTTCTGTAAATGAGAGCAAGAAGTGGAGAAGGAGAACATGGTACCTTTCACTCCTAAATTCTCACCACTGTAAAATACATGGGTTGTTAAGTGATTCAGAAGTCTGCCCTACTGAAAGAAAAAGTCATAATGCTGAGATCAGCATAAAATTTCTTGCCTAACTAGTGCCCCTCTAAGAAATCTTAAAGCATGCTGATCTAATTCCAGCTAGGCATGTATGTGGCCTTCCTGCAGGAGAAGGGGAATTTTAAACAAAACAAAAAAGATGTAGGGGGGAACAGCTGCAGCTTGGACTTTCTGCCCCAGAGTAATCCACTATACTAACATGCCTCATCAGTGGGATGGGTCCCACTAATTAAATACATCACTTCGCAAGCAGCACTTGACAAGAAACTACTATACTGCTCACTCCTTGAATCAGATTACTGTCTAGCTGTCTCATTTATGGTGGCAGCTCTTTTGTATTTGATGCATGCATGCAAACAGAACAATGTATTTGATTATAAAATGTCTGTATATCTGAAGTTCCACAGTACTCCTTTTCATCTTTGTGTGCATCAGCTGTGCAAGTCTCATTATCTACTTGTGGGTTTGCCAACTGACATGCTGGAAAACTTTTCCTGTCCAAGCATCCAGTGCTGCAACAGCAAAAAAAAGTATATATGCAGTCTTCCCTTCTCCAGGCAAAGAGGTCCTTTCCCTGTTCTGAGATAGCAATGATGCATGATGTAACAGTCAGCATTTAGGCTTGTGGATGAAGTGGCAAAAATATAGTTTGTAAGGCTTTCTACCTCTCCTGTGACCCAGTCTTCTCTGTAACAGTCCTGAAACTGAAGCAGTTGGTACTGCTGGTCACAAACACCTGTCCTCACCTTACTTCTGTCCCTCTGGAAACTAACCCAAGGGAAGAGTGGAACCAGGTTCTCCAAGTTCTTATAACTCTACTAAAAAGTATCATTGCCTGTCTAGTTCAGCCCTGAACAATGGACATTTCTAATTCAGTGCCTGAGCCACCTCTGGATCTGTCATGAGATGCTGAGTTAAGGATCCTATTTAGAGGATGAGTAGTAAGCACGGGTAGTGTGGAGCTGGGAGAATGGTATTGTAATGTTGCTAAACAAATGCATATAGCACAGGCATGTGCTATGCACTTAAAGTCTATGATGGAGCAGACTCTGACCTTCATCAAGAATTTGGCAGAAAGAACTAAAGCCACAGATATAACATGCAACGTGCACCAAGATGTGCAGCTGGAGACTGTCCCTACTCCACTCCATGTGTTTTCCTGACTGTTCCCTTCTCCATCTCTCTGGCTACCACATACTGCCCCTCCTTTGCCTCTATACAGAGAGAACTTGTTGAGCCGCAAATCATAGTATAGGACCCAGAAGGAGATCAGCTGGGCCACTGTCCTCCCCTTGTCATTTTTGCAACTACACACTCCCTTCTTCCACTTGTAGTTGCAGATGTTTAGGCACCTTTAGGTTCTTTGGCTGTCCAATAATAGCAGCATATTTTTTCTTACTTGTTTCTATAATTACATTAGTTATCGTTTCTCTTCTTGTACTTTGTACTTGGCAGTTCTGTTTATTGATTTTAAGCACTTTAGATTTTTGTTACATTTCTACATGCTTTTACTGCTTAATCATATTTGGTATATTCATATGTATTTTTCCCTAGTCCTGCTTCAGTAAGTGCAGACAGGTAAGCTTATGAAGGATGGGGAGTTAGGTTATTTGCATTTTCTCTTCCCACCAGCAGCAGAAAGAATAACTATGAGTTAGTAAAACTGACACTGAGTGCACCATAATAGGTTATACATATTTAATAATTTAACCAAAGCCTCCCTCACAACATGAGCCCTGCCACAACTGGTTAAACCAAATGGAACAAGAAGGGATACAACATGCTATACTCTGCTCTATTCAGTTCTCATAAACAGACAGGACCCAGCTGGTCTGATCAGAAGCTTGAGCCTTGTGGTTGTCTGAAAGGAAGACACGTCCAAACATGCATTCTGCAATGTGCAGCAGCTACTGAAGCAATAACTAAAGACTCCCTGGTGATAAGTCAGGTTGTCAGTGAAATAATCTTTCTCACAGTGCAAGAGAAGAAAAAGCAAGTTTGGTGAGCAGAAAAGGTACTATAGCTCTCACCCAAGCTGCATCTTATCTTCAGCATGAGTTGAACTGCAAAACACTGGCATTACACACCCTCTTAAACCAGCCAATGTTGGGGGCAGCAAAGCAACCCATGGCCTGGAGCCTGGCACCACAAAAGATCATCTTGCTGATGGGCTTGGCTGCAACTCACTAGAATGCATATCACATGGGACTGTTTGGAAGCTCACGCATGTAAAGCCATCTAGGATCTTTTGCATGTCTATCATACAGAGGTGGCATGTGACAAACACCATCCTTATCGCTGATATAACCTATCTAACTGATTGTTGTCTTCTGCACTCTGCTCTTCTGCCAGTCAGTCAGGTTAATGGAAGCTTAATGTCACCAGCTTTCTGAAAACCATTGCATACCTCTTCTCCATGGTCAAGGGGACTTGCATGTTCATCTGCTATTATAAGAAGCAAGGGGAAGTCTGGCACATATCTCCATTCACAGAATGAATGAATTATGTATATTGTAAGGTACCTCCAAAAGTCATCTAATTCAACCCTGCTTAAAGGGCATCCAGTTAGACCAGGTTGCTCATGAACTAGTTCAGTCAAGTTTCAAATATCTCCAAAGATTCCACAACCTCTTTGGGCAAACTGTTTGACCAACTTCTTGGTAAAAAACTTTTTTCCTTGTATCTAGTTGGAATTTCCCATGTTCCAGTTTGCGCCTGTTGCCTCTCATCCTATCACAGTGGACCTCTGAGAACTGTTTGGCTCTACCTTCTCTATACTCTACTACTAGTTATGTAAGATCTTCCCTTAGCGTCCTCTTATTAAGGCTGAAAGAATCCAGTTCTCTCAGCCTCTCCTCACACACTATGTACTCCAGTCCCTGAATCATCTCAGCCCTGCACTGGTCTCACTCTAGCTGACAATATCTTTCTTGTCTCTCCTTTTGGGGAGACCAAAACTGGACACAGTACTCCAGATGTGGTCTCACAAGTGCTACACAGAAAGGAAAAATCACTTCCCTTGACCTTAGCCAGTCAGCCCTCAGCATATACTGTTGCATGAGGTTATTCCAGCCTTGATGCACTTGGCTTTACTGAACTTCATGAGGTTCCTATCAGCCCATTTTTCCAGCCTGTTGAGGTTCTTATGAATAGCAGTCCTGCCTGCCAGCAGATCAACTGCTCTTCCAAATTTGATATTGTCTGCAAATGTGCAGAGAGCACACTTTATCCCATCATCCAGGTCATTAATACAGATGTTAAACAGTACTTTCACAGTATCAATCCTTGAGAGATGCCACTGGAAACTCATTGTCAGATGGACAGGTGGACATAAGGATTAACAATCATCCTACAGCTAGCCTGGTAATCCAGCCAATTTTCCATGTAATTATCATCCACCTAGCCAATCCATGTCTCACTAATTTGGCTATTTATATATGTGTGTATATATATATAAATATGTGTGTACATATATATAAAAACAAACTATAGGAGACCATGTCATAGGCCTTGCTGAAGTCAAGGTATACATCATCCACTGTTTTCCCCTGATCTATACAGCCACTCATCTCATCATAGAAAGCAATCAAGTTAGTCAGGTATGATTTGCCCTTGTTAAATCCATGATGGCTGTTCTCAGTCACTGTCTTGTCCTTCATGCATTTCGAAATGGCTTTGAGGAGGATTTGCTCTACAACCTTGCCAGGAACTGAGGTGAGGCTCACCAGTCCATAATACCCCAGATCCTCCTTTTTGCTCTTGTGAAGTTGGGTGTGGCATTTGCTTTTTTCTAGTCATCAGGAATGTCCCTGGATCACCATGATATTTCAAAAATGATAGAGTGCAGCCTTGCAATGGTATCAGCCAGCTCCCTCAGTGCCCTCTTGATATATCTTGTCTGGTCCCATGGACTTGTATATATTCAATTGGTTTAAGTGCTCTCTAACTGTATCTTCCTCTACTGGGAACAATGTTTCATCCCTCAAACTGTGCTAGTCAACTCAGGGAACTGGGAGGTTGAAGCACAAACCTTATAATTGAAAACAGACAAAAGCATGAAGTACCTAACCTCTTCCACGTCCTTTATCAGTAGGTCCCCGGCCCCACTGAGTGGTGGGCCCACACTTTCCATAGCCTTCCTTTTGCTGCCAAGGTACTTTAAGAAATTCTTGTTGCTCTTCACATCCCTCTTTAGTTTCAACTCCAGCTGAGCTTTGGCTTTCCTAAATCCATCACTGTGTACTCAGGGGATTACATTAAGACTGCCTTCCTCCTCCTGAAGCTCTACATCCAATCTTGGTCTTCCTATGTTTGCCTCACTGACTTTTACCTCCAGCCACTGCTCCTTGTATACTCAGGCAGTGTGCAGGATGGAAAATACAGCCAAAGATGAGGCCATCAGTACGACTTACCTAAGTAACAATCCAGGCATGTAATACCACTGGCAGATATGACCAAGAAAGAGCACTTTGAAGCTACTGGTGTTGCTTGGAAATTTGTATAGCTGAAGAAGAATCATCTAAAGAAGATCTGTTCCACCCTGGCTGCCTGTGTATGAGGCTACAAACAAATCCAGTGAGACGCAGCAGTGCCATACTCCAGTGCAGCTTCTGGCAAAATGGTAGAAAGCAGAACTACCACATACCTATCTAAAGACATTCCATAATGCAACAGGCCTGCATCTAGCAATCCAAATGGAAGGTAAGCTGGAGGAAAAAGATGTGAGGCAATATGAAATTTCACACAGTAATACTTCTAAGGCTTTTATCTGCACGGAGTTGCTATTTAAGTGCCTAAGTTAAGACTGCACAGCAGCTGTACACTGGAGCATGCAATGGGGGCTCAGTCCTGAATGCCCAGAACAAGCACATGGCTGCAACCCATGACGGTTCCCTTCTGGTGCATATGTCCAAACTGGAGAAGAGAGGGAAACACACCAAAACTGAACCATGTACTCAAGCAGGGTAACTCACAAGCACTCCTGAAGCTGATTTAAGCATACCCATTGAAGCATAAATCCAAGTGGCTTCAAGCTATAAATTCTGATTAATAAAGAAGTAAGACCCATTTCAAACACTTCAGCCTTCTGTTTTGTTGAAATACATATCCATTTTTTCTGTAATATGCACATCTGGTAATTTTTCACTCAAGCCCACTAATTCCCCAAAGCCTCAAAGTAACACCTACACATCCCTTCCTGTTTCAGAGCTATCAAGTTTTATTCCTCAGTTCAGAATAAAAAACATGCTTGTCTTCAGTCTCCATCTGCATATCATCAACCAGCCTCACTGTTATGCTCTGGATTATTACACTACCTTACCTCTCCTTTAAGATCTGAACACGTTTCATTCGCTTCCTCGTGTTTCTGTCTCACATGATGTTTGTCAATCTACATACAAAAGAAAAAGGTTGGGTATTTTGTGAATGTTTCTAACAGCTTTTTGGATTCCTGAAGTATACTAATCAATCACAATTGGAGGTGAAAACAGATGCATTTCTACATTTTCTAGTTAAATCTAATGCATATATATATTTCCATTTGGAGAGCTGAGTCAAAATCTCCAGTTTTAATGGTTCAAAATCTCACTTTCCAGTTTTAGTATACTCTGGTTTAAAACATGAACTTATAAAATACCTGCTAATATAAATTTTGCTATGTCCAAGTACCAAGTGTCTCAACACCCAAATAGCCTTCCTGCCACCTTTTATTCATAAATTTATTAAGATAGAATTTGATTTCACAAAATTTGGACTTCAAGAAAAGCTTCAATTTTTCTAAAATTGAACAAGTGATCTCAGATATCAAGAAGTCATTTTTCTAGGGTTTTTTTTATTTTAATTTCTCTTGTTCCTGCTTATTCCATTTCCTACTCTATTCCCCTTATTAGTTTCTTTAGGTATAGGGTTGCTTTGCAAAACATAAATAAGTGGATACTTCATCAAGCTTTGTATTTCCAAATAACACTTCTATGAAGTGCAGTGACCCCCTTTTCATTTTCACTGATTCAGTCTTACAGTTAATATCCACATTATACTAGATGATGCTATTGTTTAATTGTACTAAATGGAGATATTCTACCAATGCCATTCTATGGCATCTGCTGAAGCATGAATAAATTTAGACTAACCTTTGCTGCATTGTCCTAAATTCTTCCAAACTTGTTCTAAACTTCATAAACCTAGTAAGGCACATAAAAACTCCTGATTTTAAGCACGCCTTACCACAGACCTTGCTAAAAACCTTGCTACAGTAACTTGATTCCAACACATGTAATTTTAAAATATACAATACCTTAAAAAAATGGCATACAATAGCAAACCGACATCATTATCACACATCAATTTAGAAAACAACTGCTTTACTTATTATTAGAAAAGCTAGATGCAAGCACACAAATAAAAAAACTATTTACCAACATACCCATGGTCCTGGCAACACAACAGCCATTACTGATATTGACTATTCATTAAAACATTAAAAGAAAAAAAAAGAGAGAGAAAGAAGTTCTTTAAATTTAGAATTGCATATGGGTGTGCAGCCAGGTAGTGATGTCACTGCTACAAAACATCATATTAAATCCCAGGAAATTTCATTAGTCAGATGAATCCCAACACCAGAAAATAATCAATGGTGACAAGTGTTCTCACAGATTCAAATAATGCATATATATTAAACAAACTGTTAAACAGTTATAATCTGGCATTGAAGATAACACTCATATAGGTTTACATGCAACTCACTGCATGTTACAATTGCATATTACTATATGAGACATTTTTACTGTGCCGTTTGGGTAATTAGGGAGAAATACTTCGGAATTTAATTCCTGAAGTCATTAGAAAGATACATATCTTTTGCACAAAAGCAGCTAATTAAACACAAAAAAAATCTTTTTGGATAACACCCATTTTTAAACAAACTCTAATGATTTTAAGACAAGTTCTCTGGCAGAGTAACTGTCACTGTCAGCTTCTAATTTAGATCATTATTTGGCTTACAGTATAACTTTTAAATTATGCAGTTTTCCTTTCCACATGCTTCCCTTGATGCACTTTAAGGTTTCTTATTTATCCTTCAATAGAAATACAATCTACATACAAAACAAGGAAAAATCTCATACATCTATCAGCTTCAAGCTCACCTTCCAACATTAAAAACTATTTTTAGATTTCTGTATTTCTTTACCATGCTTAAGCAACTCCCTATTACATTTCCTTGCTTTCTCAGCACATTTAAAGAATCAATGACTTCTGTATTAAGTCATTTGAAGGCATTAGACTCTGAATGTAAATTTGTTGCCAGTTTCCATGAATCAACAAAACCACAAAAACAATTCTTTAAGAAAGAAAAGCTTTTGACGTGTTAACCCAATCCACTCCACATAATTTTAAAACACAATTCTAATTACTACTAATTTCTACTTAGAAAACCGCACTTGGTTTGCATGTAATATCTAAATTGTCTGTTTCCTGAAAAAAGTATCCAACCAGTGTTTTGGCGGAACACAATAGTTATAATTAACACAATTCAACAAGTTGAAAATCCCATGCGTAAAAAGGATTAATGTTGGAAATAACGTATTTGGAACTAGAACAATGAAATAAAAATATAATAGACATTTCAAATATAAAGTATTCCATAACCATCTACTTAAGGCTACCACTTATTTTAGCGAATACAGACCATTTACTAAATTTTATCTGTTTTAACAGAATTTGAGCTACCTCATTAGCACAACTGGAAGTCTTTTTAAACTAGTAATAATTGAATACTAGGTAATTTGTCATGCGTGCCTTGGTTTGATAACAGCCTCATTGGCCTTTTTACTGTGCATTGAATTATGGCATATATTATATGCACTTCACTAATACAAAAATCACAAGTAATCACCTCCTCCCATATCACTACCTTTTTGCAAACACAAGAAACCTGTGACATAAAATTGATGAATCTGATGATGTTTCCTTCTTGCATATAGTATGCAAAAGCCTTCCAGTGTTCCAAGATCTTACATTTCCTGAAGCTGGAGCGTTTGTTTCTCAGCTTTTAGTCTAGTTGACAAACGGTAGGCCAGTAGACTATAATGCATTTTAAAAAGGGCTGCAGCCACCTCCTAGCTGAAAGAGTACCGGCCGAAAACAAATCTAGTATTACCTAGACACTTTTTAGTATCAGTTTATATGCAGTCCTATGACAAAGTTAATAGACTGAACAACAATGCATGGGGCTTAACTATTTTTTGTCTTCCTTGTTGTATTTGTTGAGTGGTAGCACAAACATGAAAAGTCTTCCTGAACTTTCTCTCAATTTATCATACACGTGTTCTGATACTCAAAACACCTAGTAAAACTTACTTTTTCCCACTTATGGGTGACTTAATGAAATTTAGATTTCTTTTAAACTGCTTTAATCCTTAAGTCTATGGAAACAATACAATATAGATATTTTATACCAGATCAAGTAATACAAAAAGAATATACTTAAACCCAAGCTTTCCCATTAAAAACATTTAAGGGTCATCTTCAATAGGTCATCTTTGGAGCAGAATCATTTTTGGAACTCTCCTCAGGGGGCTTTCTTCAAATAACAGATTCTACCATTTTAAAATACATTTTCCTGCTGTCTCTCAATTATGTCCCTTTAGGCTAAAAGTGACATCAAACATACTCAGAATCATCCTTGCATTTCAATCAGTATGTATGAAATCACTATCCTTTTCTTTTCTACATCCTTGCTTCTGTTGGTGAATAGACTTCAAAGGGACTTTAACAACAAAGTTCTTCCAAACCAGCAATACTCCACAAGTGACTTACAGTCTTAACATCTATTTTCACAACTGTTTTAATGTGGCAGGAAAAGACAGAAGCTCTCAAAGGCTGGAAAGATGCCGGGGGCATAAGGGTCTATAACCTTTAACTGAATCTACATATATGTAAAACTACATTCTTCTACTGAATGTAAGTGAATGAATAACCAGCTTCACACTGGCAAAGCGTATGTCACATTTCCCTCTAGTGCCCAAGCTGCATCATCGCCTACTTCTGTTCCCCCATCCCAACAGCCCAAGGGTCAGAGGCCCCTCCTGCAATCTAAACATCTGTGCCCCGATAACACAGCTGCAGCCAATATGCGACAATATAATAAAATAAAGTTTGGGGGGTTGAGTTGTCTTTTAAAAAAGGAAAAGACATTTAAACCTCCACATTAAAGTTGTATTAAAGTTAAAGTCAAGTCCTCACATTAGATAGGACAGAATTTCAGTAGGACTAGTATATTAAAATTGCCCTCTTGTGCACATGATGTTACTTCAGTTATTATGAAATACCATGGGATCAGTGTAATTTATGCCTGCATTGCAACATAAATGCACAAGGGGTACTAAATTTGTCTGTGTCCTTGAATTCTATGCATACTTTAATTATGTCATTTCCTACTATGACCATGCAACCTGCATTAACTTTCAGTACAATCTTGAAGTGTTCCTCCATATAAACAATTTGTTTGGATTGCTGGGTATTAAAATATTACTATTGTTTAGAGCTTGAGGGAAAAAAAAATCTCATTCATAGCAAATTCTCATGTTAGAAAATGAAATTTATAGAAGCTAACATTTCTTGCACATATATTGCTTTAACTCAGTACCTGTGAAAAAAACTTCACAGCTGCTGAAGTAACAGCCCAGTGAAGCATAATGCTTGGAAAATATTTTCTGATGCACCATTTATCTTTGCCATCACAGTGCACAACAACTTGACACAGTAGACGGCACTTGTGTATTACAGAATTATTTTAAACCTTAAAAAGACAATGTCAACTCATAATTGTATTAAATTATTAGAGGTTACAATTATCTTGAAATAATTCTTAAAAAAAAGAAAAATGCCAATGAGGAAAAATAATCACCATGAAAACTATAAAAATTACCTGCCAGCTTTATAACTACAATCCTTATATGTAATTATGTAAGTCCATAGCAAGGGAGCATTCTGCTTCCTGTTCTTATTGGGAGTCTTCAAACTGCTCTCAGGTGAGGATGGGCATCAAGGAGCAGATTATCTTTGTAAATCCTATAATTAGCAAAACAACTTTCCAGCACTCCATAGGAAGAGGGATGCCCCTCTCTTTCTCTCCATAGTCATAGTCCTTCCTCTGCTTTGTGCCTATCACCTGGCACTTTATAGTTCAGGAATTTTATGGGCAACACCCAGAGTAAAGGACAAAGACCTGCATGAAAAGTAACAGCTGTGAAGAAGGCAAAAGGAGAAAGATTGAGCATGGCTGGGAATTGTCATCTCAGCTTGCAACTAAAATTGTATGTGTTTCTGGGGGATACTTTGGGATCCACCGGGTTTTGAGGAACTTCTGGAACACACCTGCACTGTATGATGCACCTCAGAACACAGGTATCTGAAATACAATATCACATACGATATTATACATTTACTGCAGCAAGGAAGGTAATTTCTCTCATTCAAGAGAAATGAAAATGAGAACACAAAATAACCTAGACCATTCAAAGTTTGGTACTAATACTGCATCCCAGAGGTATTGGATCTAAAGCTAACTTGGTTACCTCCCTGCTGAAGGCCATCAGTCACTGTTAATAAACCCAGGAGAAAGAGGATGGTTGGAACAATGGTTGAGAAACAGGTAGAAAACTTCAGTAGTGGTAAGGAGGCCAACTGAATTTAAGTTTTATTAGTCACTACTCCTGCAACATGGTAGACTGTGAAGCATGCAAGTCTTACCATTATCAACTTTTTTTTTTAAATGGTACATTTTTACTTTGCGGTAACTAAAGCATATGAGCTAACACAAAGGGATGGATGAGTGAGCTCAGTGAGGGGGAAAAAAAGCAAAAAATAAAACAACATCCCAAAAACAAATAATGACAGAACTAAGTAAAACTTTAGCTTTACTTAGGTGCAAGTTAAAGTGGTGGACAGGACACACTGACTTATTTAACCTACTTTTATTTTCTGAAGCTGTAAAGATAAATCACCAGTCTGCATAACACCAATGTAAGGAGTGGCCAGAAGATTTTAGTGTAAACCTCTGCATTCTTTTTGTGATAAGCCTGCTTTTTTTAAGCATTTTTTTTAATTATTATATTAAAGCTGTATTTCACGGTTAGGCATAATTGATTTGGAATTGTTCTGCAACTTAAGAAACTTGCACGTTGGCCTAATTACTGACCTGATTCTGTAGATGTGAGTTTAATGTGAGAAGAAGCTCTATAAAATGCAGGCTAGATAAAAAGAGGTAATTGCAGCGTAAGTTACTTCTTCATGGCCACTTGAATACTGAACCTCAGTTTTGCTAACATAGCCCTCCCTTTTGCTAATTTTGCTGCCCCTCTTTTTGCTAATACAGCTATCTAAGCAGTATTTTTTTCCAGTGAGATTGGTTCCCTTATCTAGCTTACCATGAAGCTGCATAAACATTCACAACATTATTAACACCAATTTTTTTTTTTGTTTCTAAGCAAAAAAAAACCCTAGTTGCACTAAAAAAAGGGGGGGGGGGGACTGCCTAAAGACAACTCTGTGATACAAACATGAGTGCTGGCTTGAAAATGTAGAAAGTACCAGGAGGCCAAGAACCAATAGGGAAAAAAGATTATTTAAGGAAATAATAGCACCTAAACTAGCTTAATGCAAAATTACTGCCTGAAGTGTTAAAGCAGCAATTTAGAAGTAACAGCATTCAGGTAATATTATTCAGGTCTTCCAGTTTTTAATATTTTGCCTCCTCCCCAGATAACCTGAAAGAAAAGGTCCTCAAGAAGAGGCAAACAAAAGCACTGGTAAATTTAAAAATGAATCTTATTCTATAAAGAGGTAGAATTATGCATGAAAAACTGACTCATGATAGCTTACTCAGGTGTCTGAACACATTATACTTACCACAGTTACTGTATTCTTTTAGGTAAGATAAACTGTAGACTTCTGTCCAAAAATAATTTCATACATACTGCTCTGCTCCTGGGTTTTAAATTCCTTGAATTAAAATACAGCTCAACTTGCAACTGTGGCAACAGCATTTTCAAGCAGCACTAACAATTTCAAATAACTCAAAAGCCCCTTTAAGCCTTCCTGAAATTCCTCAAACAAAACAAAACAAAACCCCTTGAAATTCAGAGCACCATACCGTTATTTGAGAATCAACACAAAATTTGGGGGCTTCCCCACAAGGTAAACCTTTTTTTTTTTTTTTAAACACACCGTGGGTCAACTTTCTTAAGGCACACCGTAAAGCTCGGCTTTCTCCCACCCCTCCCAAACCAGACTATCACGGACTGCTGTGCACACGCCATCTCGCAGCCAGAGAGCGGGAGCCCACGGAGAGTAACGGAAGCCGAGGAGCGCCCAGCCCAGTCCGGCCCCGCAGTTGTAACGGGCGCCGCTGGGGCAGCAACTGAGCAAAAGGCGCCTGCGCACGGCGAGGAGGGAACCACGCGCACCGAGCTCCGCGGCGGCTGCGGGGGCAACGGTCGCGCAGGGCCCGCCCCCGGGGCTTCAGCGGCCGCGGAGCCCCGCCCCCGGGTGGGCGGGCCCGCGGGGCGCGGCGCGCTGCTAAGGGTAGCGTTGTCTGCTCGCGGGGTAGCCAGGCAACCGCGGGGGGGCGTGCTGCTGCTCTGCGCCTTTAAGAGCGAGTCGAGCACCTACACGACGGATGGGTGCAGCCGCGGGGTGGGCGCAGCGCGCCGGGTGAGGGCGGAGGCGCGTTCCCCGCCCCCCCTCCCCGTTCCCCATTCGCCGGCTGACCTCGAGGGGGAGGGGCCCCACCGAGGGCAGCCGGCGAATGGGCGGATCGAAAGACGCAACGTTGGCGCCGCACACGAGCTCGGGGCTCGACCGGCCGGGTCTGGAGCGCGGGGGGTTTGACGGCGCAGCGGTGCCGCCGGGGGAGCCGGTGCCGCCGGCGCCCCGCGCCCATGGCGTCCGCGCTGGTAAGGGCGCGGGCCCGGCCCGGCCCCGGGGCAGGCGAACCGCGGCCCCGCCCGGTCCGCGGCGGGCACCGCGCCTTGGCAGTGGGCTCGCCCCGCCCGGGGGCGACGGAGGGTCTCTCCGGGGCTGCCGGCGCGGCGGGGCCTGGGGCGGGCTGCGGGGCTGCCGGCGGAAGCCGCCGGCCCGGGCCGGGTCGGGTCGGGTGCCGCTGCCTCGCTGCCCCGGGCGAGGCAGGCCCGGGGTGGCCGCGCAGCGGCGCGGAGCCTCACAGCGCCCCCTTCCCTCCCCCCGCAGGAGGACCCCGTCTTGATCCGACCCTTCCGAGGCCACAAAGCGGCGGTGACCGGCGTCGCCTTCAACGCGGGCGCCACGGGGCTGGGTGAGTGCGCCAGGCCGCGCCGGGCCGGGCCAGGCCGGGCAGGCGGCGGCGGGCGCTGTCGGCTCCGCGGGCGGGCGGGGCGGGGCGGCCCGGGCCATGCGGCGCCGGGCGGGCCGAGGAGTCTCTGCCTCTTCCTTAAGCGACAACTTTTTGAGCAAACCACGAGGCGGGGGGAGGGGTTTGTCCCGCGGCGAGAGAGGAGGAGGAGGAGGAGGAGGAGGAAGTAAGTAAGCGAGGGGAGTGCCGAGGCGGCGGGGGCGGGGGTGCTCCGTGCCTCTCTTGCCGCCCCGCTTCCCCGCCGGGAAACGTGCGTCTCCGCCGAGGGGGGACTTGCCGCCACCTCCGTCCCCAAACTGGGGCAGCCCGCGCCCCCCCGCCCCGGGCAGCGGCCGCGGCTAACGGAGCCGCTCTCCGCCGCGAGCTGCTCCTAATCGGCTGCGATGAGGATCCGCCTGGCGCGGCGATGGACGTGGGTCGGCAGGGGCTGCGTGTTGCTCGGGCTCTTGACGGTCGCTTACTTCGCGGTCGAGCTGTCCGTTTCTTCCCTGGGCGCCTCGCTCGCCGGGGGCAGCATCACCGACGGGAAGTGGGAGAGGCGCTTTTCTGACAGAGCGGGCGAGGCTGTGGATTTGGCTCGTCCCGTTTATGAGAAATCCCCCCCGGATTCCTATGCCCCGGGAGAGTGGGGTAAGCCTGCTCGCCTGCAGCTGAGTCCTGAGGAGAAGAAGCAGGAGGAAGAGCTGATTGAGAAGTATGCGATTAATATTTACCTGAGTGATAAAATCTCTCTGCATCGGCACATTGAAGATAATCGAATGGGTGAATGTAAAACTAAATCTTACAACTACAGAAGACTGCCCACAACATCTGTCGTAATCGCTTTTTACAATGAAGCATGGTCAACGTTGCTGCGGACGATACACAGTGTTCTTGAAACATCTCCTTCGGTTCTTCTGAAAGAAATTATATTAGTTGACGACTTGAGTGATAAAGTGTATTTGAAGGCAGACCTTGAAAAATATATAAGCAATCTGAAAAGGGTTCGCTTGATAAGAACCAACAAACGAGAAGGATTGGTTCGTGCACGCTTAATTGGAGCTACCTTTGCTACTGGTGATGTCCTTACATTTCTAGACTGTCACTGTGAATGTGTCTCTGGTTGGTTAGAACCACTGCTTGAGAGGATTGCTGAGAATGAGACTGTTATTATTTGTCCTGTTATTGACACCATTGACTGGAAAACATTTGAATACTACATGCAAACAACAGAGCCTATGATCGGGGGTTTTGACTGGCGGTTGACATTTCAGTGGCACTCGGTGCCAAAGCATGAACGACTAAGGCGCAAATCTGAAACTGACCCAATCAGATCTCCGACTATGGCTGGTGGCTTGTTTGCTGTCAGCAAGAAGTATTTTGAGTACCTGGGTACATATGATACAGGAATGGATGTCTGGGGAGGGGAGAACTTAGAACTGTCATTTAGAGTTTGGCAGTGTGGAGGCATACTGGAGATTCATCCGTGCTCCCATGTAGGCCATGTGTTTCCAAAGCGTGCGCCATATGCTAGACCAAACTTCCTTCAGAACACGGCACGTGCTGCTGAGGTGTGGATGGATGAGTATAAAGAACATTTTTACAACAGAAATCCTTCAGCAAGAAAAGAAAACTATGGAGATATATCTGAAAGAAAGCTACTAAGAGAGCGTTTGAAATGTAAGAGTTTTAGCTGGTATTTAAAAAACATATTTTTGGAGTTACATGTGCCAGAAGATCGTCCTGGCTGGCATGGTGCTATCCGCAGCATAGGCATATCATCAGAATGCCTAGACTATGCTTTACCAGAACATAATCCTACTGGAACTCACCTTTCTCTCTTTGGATGCCATGGTCAAGGAGGCAATCAATTTTTTGAATACACATCAAATAAGGAGATTAGATTTAACTCTGTAACTGAACTATGTGCTGAAGTCCCTGAGCAAGATCTGATTGGTATGAGGAGCTGCCCAAAAGATGGATCTCCCATCCCGGAAAATATTATATGGCATTTCAAAGATGACGGGACTATTTATCATCCTCAGTCAGGAAAGTGCCTTAGTGCTTATCGTACAGCTGAGGGGCGTCCTGATGTGGAAATGAGAACTTGTAATACTGCAGATAAAAATCAGATTTGGAAGTTTGAGAAATAATAGCTACTGGTAGTAAGAATCAGATGGACTGTAATCACCAAGGCTTTTACATACATGGGCAAGGGGCAACATTTGATTGTGAATGTCTTCAGAAGTGTCTTCCCTGCAGTGGTGTAGAAACTGTCTACTGCAGTGAACAGTATGAAAAGCAAAAGTAAATAATGGGGTTTAGTTTCTAAAACATTAAGTCTAGATTTAGGGCTGTTTATTTTTGTAGAGTGTTGATCCATTGTTTTCTTATTTTGGTTTGCCTTAATTATGGGAAAACAAAGCTTGTTTAGGGGACTGAAGAGGGTTTTTTGTTGTTGTTGTTGTTTTTAATACTAAACCTTGCAAGATCATCTGTTATGTGAAAGTAAAGAATTGATACCTAAGGAAGTAAAAGTTAAGGTTCTTGCAGCAATATTAACCAACCTATTTTGCAGCTGCATCATAATATATGCATCTAACATGCTAAATAATGCTACGGTAGTGTGTGGTTGAGTGGACTTTGATGCGGAAAGCAGAATCTGCTTTCCGCGATTCTGGCCTTGGAATACTGTGTAATTTTACTGGTGAATTTTCATACCCTTAAGGATTTTAAGGTGACAACTAGCTACGTTGTTTTGAGAAGAAGGAAGGTTTTTTAGCTGATGGGAATCAGGAAATGGTAGGCTTTGTCTTGGATGCTTCCTTTTGACACAAATACCTTGCAGTCCTGTCCCTGTGCTGGAATGCTGATCTGGCAAGGGTGACTCGGGAATCTTCATATGTTTGGAAATGAGAGGGTAGTAGCAGTGGAAACAAGGATATACTACAGGTACTGTACATGAGAAGAAACGAGGATGGTTAGAAGTAAGAGTTCTGTTAATGGAGAAGCAAAGAGAGCATAGACTTGCATTAGCTACTACTGTTTCTTAGCTATATATTTATTTTTTTACATAGTCTTTGTGTAAGCTTTTCCATGTTAAGCTTGGCTTCCTGGGGACACAGAGCTTATACAACTGTACCATGTATCAATTTTGCCAGGTCAGAACAAATTTTGATTACATCTTACAAGCACTTGCACAAGTTCTGAAGTGGCAGCAGGGTAGAGGAGAGAGACATAAAGGAAAAGTTAGGCTGTTTTATCTTGCCACGTGTACTGTATTTTGGCAACAGCTGGCAGGCCCTGCACCATACACGGAGCTTTGAAATAATTGCAGTATATGCTGCTTCTTTCTAGTCATAGTAGTGTCACAGGAGACTTGGGTGAAGTTGGGAAGTTGGGGTTACTGAGGTGAGGGGAGTTGAAGAGGCAAAAGACAAATCTTAGGAAACCAGGGTTTGTTAGGTGGCTCACAGGACATCTTATTTTTAACACATGTAGTATTCTGTGTCCCATTATGCTGAGTGTTGAAGAATATTGGTTCTTGAATGGTGTCACTAACTCATTTTCCTATATCTGAGCGTGATTACAGACAGTAGGTGTGATCAGTATTTTGTGTACTTGGAAAAAAAAACCCTTGTCCATGTTTTTGCCCATACATGACTGAGTTGAACAGTTACCTTAATGTTGCAAGTATTTCAGCTTTTTTTGATTACTTTCACTGAAGTAATAGATGTTTTCAGCAGCCACGATAAAGTAAATGTTGACACTGGGCTGGTAGGCAGGAACTTGAGCTGGTGAGCAATAAGAACCTGGATAAACGCACTTGAGGAATGCAGTAGGTGCAAGTTTGCTGTAGGTGTTGGTAGGTAGAAGGGTTAAAAGGAAGCAAGTGAGACCTGAAGTAAATGAAGATTTACCACAAAAAGACAAAGTAAGAGTAAATTAAGATATACATTTGAATCTGCATGATTGGAAAGAGTTGAAAGATTTGGGTGACTACTGACAAGCAAGTTAAAACAGGCTAAGATAGAAGGGGAACATGGGAGGAAAATCTGGATCTGGGGATGTAGTGCTGAATCATAGTAAAAATGCTTGCCACTATGTGGCATGGATTGTTTTAAGCCTTGGTAACTTATTTTAAAGAGGTTACTTGCAATTTGATTTTTTTCTAAGCTGATTTTGGGGGAAAAAATGAAACTTCTTTACAATATAAGGGAGGCATTCCCAGAAAATGCAGTTTTCCCGTTGTGGCAAGGAATTCTTTTGTGGACCCACAAGTTATGAATCGTCTATCAAACTTTAAAAGACAGCCACCCATTTTGTACTGGGGCAGCAAATTATACAAAGTATGTGCTTTTGTGAAAAGCTTGCTGTTAACTGTTACATTACATAGAAACAGCAGGAAAAAGAAGCGGGTACTCTTACATAGCAGAGTCATCAGTTGTATATGCAGTGCATGCTTCCTCAGATGAAAGTAATTAAACAGTGTGAATATTGACTATGCAACTTTTTATACGATTTTAACTTTTTTTTTTTTTTAAGACTTGCCGAAAACTGTGTTTTGTATGGAGAGTTACTTACATGCTAAATATGACTTTCAAAGTGCTATTTGAGGAAAAAAAATCTAAGTGAACCTGTCTCTTAAAATTTGAAGACCTCTTCTCTCTGCATGTATCTGAACCCTTCTTCCTTCTCCCCACCACATCCCATTACATTTTTGGTTGTTTAAAAATATCAAAGCAAAAAAAAACCAAAAACAAAAAACAAAGCAAAAGTAAATGACCTGGCCCTAAAAAAGTATTGTTTCTTCCCAATGGGAACAATTAAAAAAAAAAAAAAAGTTGTGGTGGGTGTCTGGGGAAGGGGGGAGAGAAAGAGAGAGAGCAGGAAAAAAGCCACCATTCCAAGTTCAGCTAGCATTGAACTTAATTGTAGCAATGCTATAGAATACATTAATCCAGTCGTTTTTCAGTGTGTACAGATTTCTGGAAAATCTGAAACTCTGGAAGATTTTGTATCGTGTTATACTTTAAGAACTTGGGAAACATTTGTGTATATTTTAAACTACTGATTTTTAAGCCACTTAACTTGAATGTGAATTCAACACTGAATAAATGTGGGAGGGTTTGGGGGTTTCTTTTGAAAAATAAAATTTAAAATTATAATTGAATATTGACTAGTGTGCTGTTTTTTGTTTTTTTCCAATTCACTTCCATTTGTATAAGTACATGCAGCATACGATGAAACTGCTGTGAACTTATGAAACTTATTAAAGTTTTGTCATAATTTATCCACTATATTTAAAATTCCAGATTAGGTCCCTTGCTAGAAGTTTAATTAATAATTTTTTTTTTTCTCCAGGTAGGAAATCTTCAGAATCATTGTTAAATATGTTTGCATTTTGACTTTACACCTTATCACAGTAAGATTTGTAAGGTTCCTTCAAAGTTTGATTTTTATTTGTTTGCTTTTATATTCACACCCGCACCCTGCACACATCCTGGTATTCCACGTGACCTGTAATTCATGCGCTCTGAGTTAGTTACATTGGGAAAGCTTCAATACTTGCAAAAAAGGGGCAACCAAGTGGTACATTTGGCTCTTAAAGCCTGGTTGACTGTACTTTTTGGTCTTTTGCAGAACTTAGTCATATTCATGGTGATGGTGTTTTGGGAAATGGGAATGTAACAGTAATGCCATATTACAGTGCTTTATGTTTTTGTTATATATATGATTTATATGATCAGTATGAGCAAGTTAAAAGTATAAATTGAATTTGTATCATTACAAATGCCATAATTTTTCGTTGGCATATGAATCCCAGATACCTGTTTAATGCTCAGAACAGCATGCAAGCTTGGCCTTTGCATAAAATGGTCTTCATTTTTTTTGGTCAATTCCATCATGACTTGTAAACAGAAAAGCAAATTATCTAGAGAAACTTTATCAACACTTAATTCTTTCTTTTTCCATTTTGAGATACCTTAACTATGCTTGGGTGTTTACAGAAAAGACTGAGGTTATAAATTGGACTGTGTTGCATGTGGGCATCAACCCGATGTGAATTTTCAGTTTTTTCTTTCTGGTTGTATTTTGTAGTTGGTTGCATACTGTTGTCATTGCATCACGGACAAAATGTTTTGGCTTTCATCTCTAAACACAGTTCTAATTATATTGTGCTTCCTGTGAGGGATGTGTGCAACAGACCTATTTGTGGCATAGGCTTTCTTTAAAAATTGTTCTGGACGTTGCTGTGTTTCTGTTGTGTTTCAGTTCTACTATTGTAATGTAGCTTTGGAGATCTGTTTGTGGACCATCTATTGGTGGTCTGGTGATCGATAATCAGACTGCAGGGTACTGGCATGTTTATCATATGCTGACAGAACATAACAACTGGGTCTGGTCTCCGCTGGTGTAGAGTACTCTGTGTAGTTTGTCTTGAAAGATTCTTGCTTCCATCTTTTTGAGCACTTATAGACATGTACAATATGAACTTGAGATAAAAAAAAAAATGCATAAAAGGATTAAGAAATAATTCTTAAAATATTGTGCTTGAGTAAATTGGAGAAACATTCTTATAAAGAAAACAAAATCCCTTAAAATGGAATAAAAAGAGAAATAAAAGTTTATTTGGTAATAGTAACTTAGTGCCTTTTTCATGTATAAAGCTGTTTTTAAAAATTAGTATTGATAATGGAAATTATTGCTGATAGCAATGTTACCCTGTGAGCTCTTGTATTTAGAGAGAGAGTGTGTGTGGTGAAATAAGATAAAATAATGGAGAAAGCCTGAAATATTTACACCCAAATGCTTAGACCTTGTCCATATACACCAAAGTTAATTCCCGTCTGCTCAAATGGAATCAGCTACTTGGCTGAGGCTCCTTAAATTTAAGGGGACGCAGTTTCCTTTCACAGCATAGGGGCTAAAATTGAAGATAAACTCAGAGTTAACCAGGTTTGAAGGGCGGTAGCACGTACAACAGCCTTTAAGTGCCCTGATAATGGGTGGGTGGCATGGAGAGCAACCTAAGTAAGGGCTGAGAGAGGATCCAGTAAGAGTTTAGGCAGCAGAAAAGGAAAACTTTGGATCATTGCTTGCATCTCATTAGCCTCGGGATCATCCATTTAAGAGAGAGTGAGCCACAGGAAACCCAGGCTTTGAATGTGCTACACTGTCTTCTTTTAAAATATTTCCTTCAGTTTTAGCAAGCACAGAGGGCTTTTGAAAAGCAGAGAGGGCTGGTATTACGTGGCCTGTCAGCAGTTTGCGAGGTAGCCCTTGGTGTTGCACGGTAACTGGTGGTTCATGCGCTCCTTATTTTAGAAACCAGCAATCTTGTCTTCTGTTCCACTTTTCCAGGATGATGCCTTCAAATTCTACTTTGACTTTTATTTTACTTTTTATTTCTATCTGCTTTATGCAACTCTAGATCACATTTTTTTGAACTGGAGGGAAAAAAAAATCATTCAAGTACAATTAGAGCCTGCTATAAAATAAGCAGCTTAGAAAAGTTGGAGGGGAAGAAATAGCCTATGTTTGTGCATCAAATTCAGGCCTCCTGATGCGAGTATAAGGATAGTCTTGTCCCCCATCTTTTACCAGAAAACGGTATTTTTTTGAAGTAAAATAACTCTGAGCAAAATATCTGTGGAGAGTTTAACATCTGATCTTTTGTTCAAGTCTTGCCATGATGTATGTGCCAATAAGTAGACTCCTTTCCTTCTTCTACTGCTGTTTGTGCTGCGCTGGTGCCTGGAACAGATTAGGAAAAGTTTTATCATCCTTTCTTTCATGTCCTCTCCAGTTTCTAGGAGGTCACTGTTCTTCTTTTCCCTCCCTTTCTGTACGAGGAGTAGGAATTTTATAATTTGGGGGGGGGGGGAGGGGGGGGCTTGAATCCGTCTTTTTTTCATCCCTTTCTGGTTGTGTCCTGCATGCTAGCATTTAGGAGAGATGAAGATGATGGGGCTTAGGAATATCTGGCTTGTCAGTTTAATTCAGCTGCTCGTTGCTTTTGTGGCCTGAAGTTTCTTGAAAATGATCAAGCTCTGGTGAAAAGCTATGTTTGCCTTCTTAAATGTAGGTGATAGAGTCAACTTGTAAGGTGATTGCAAAAAAAAAAAAAAAAAAAAAGAGGTACTTTCTATTAACAGGCCAAAAACTTCACATTCTAATTTTGAGCTAGACAAATGTTAGCAATAAAAATGTGGTATTTAGATAGAGTTTCAGAATTATCATATTTGGATATGCATTTCAGTTTAGGTGTCTAAAGTATTAGAAGTTATATCTTCAATTAGTTCTTTGAATTGGCCTCTCTCTCCCCCGAGTTAAATAGTCAGAACTTTAAAAATATTCTATCTTGGAGATCAGAGTGAAATACCAAACATATCATTGTAAACTGTCTTCTGTTCTGTTCTCAATATTAAGTAATGAGAAATCTGGATTGATACATAATGATGTGCATGATGTTGGTTTTTGGGTTTTTTTTTATTATCCTTAAAGTGCTTTATAAGCCAGTTTGCTCAATACCTGGAACCAGTTGGTATGATTTCTACTTAGCTAATGATTTGCTTTGATAGACAATATCTTTTAATTATTTTTTGCCAGCTACCTCTTCTTTGGATAGGTTTCTTATGATATGGAAGCTGAAGGCGCAGTCCAGAGCGTTCAGATTTGTAGGTCACAAGGAAGCTGTGACCAGCGTGCAGTTCTCGCCAGACGGTCAACTAGTCGCTTCAGCTTCTCAGGATCGTACTGTCAGGCTATGGATTCCTTGTATGTGAGTATAACTGGGCAATGCTGGCTATGTGTTTTTTTGTTTTTTGTTTTTTTAATGTGCACTGTGAATATTGGAGGAACTCTGTCTGTTAAATGTTTCTGTTTCCTTCCCATATCCCTCACTGGGCTTGGTCAGGAACAGAGGTTGGGGAGCACTAATAACACAGTTCTTTACTCCAGATTATTCTGCAGTTCCCGAGGAAAAGTATAGCAATTCAGAGGTCATAATTCCATCAACGTATGGAACTACTCTTAGTACTGTTTCTCTGGCTTAAAGGATATATTTCTCTTCATGAGGATTGCATGACTAAGTCTCATTTTGGGGAGACAAGTGATGAAGGAAAAAAAAATTGAAAAAAAAAATTAGAATTGATTTTTCTCTTTAGACTGTTATTCTCAAGTGGTAGTGATTATGAGCTATTAGAATGATCTTAGAAAGACTAGCAATACTTTAACTCTTGCACATTTCTCAGATTTCTGTATTTAAAGCTTTAATTAAATTCTCTTTCAAATAGTATATGGAGGCAAATGTTGCTACTTGATTGCACTATATTCTAAAATTGGTCATCTAAATACGTATGATTACTTTGAAAGTCTACATTCTAGTATTTACTCTAAAAATAGGCAAAACTATTGGCAACACTACAGTTTAGCCAGTGTATATTGTTTTTATTTTGGATGAGATGTAGTCTTCCAAATATGTTAACTTTATGGATTTTTAAACACTATTTTGGTTTAATATTATTGTGTTTTTTTTTCTTTACCCCCCCTTACCAGTCATGGAGAATCATCAGTACTAAAAGGTCACACAGCATCTGTTCGTAGCGTGAGCTTCTCGCACGATGGCCACTTTCTAGTTTCAGCATCCAATGATAAATCAATAAAAATATGGAGTGTTTGCCATCAGCGCCTTTTCTTTTCTATATCCCAGCACACTCACTGGGTTCGCTGTGCCAAGTAAGTGTTGTTTTTGTTTGTAAGTAAGCAGTTTTGGTGAATTCCTTGCATGGAACTCTTAAACGATGTTTATTGCCCAGAGGCAGAACTAAGAGAGGGGAAAAAATCTGTGAATGGTAAAATTGATATATCAATAATAAGTTTTTAATCAATCGTGTGTGTGTGTGTGTGTGTGTGTGTATATATAAAATAAAACTTTTATTTATGTATGTGCATATGTATTAAATCTCCTAATTGAAGTTTGAAAGCCTATTATTATTAGCCTACATTTATTTATTTAAACATCTGTCATTAGATGTTAAAATAATTATGGATCAGAAGAAAAATTATTTTAAAGGAGGAGTTGGGTCTTCTATAATAATTTTCAGTCAATATCCCGCCCTAGTCATACATATTTTTGTGCTGTGTTGACAACTTATTTCTCAGCGTTCACTCTTATCTAGATTTCCTTATAATCCATGGTAGGGGTTTTCTGAACTATTCTTGGAGAACAGTAAGGGCATAAAAAAGAGGGGTCATAAGCTAAAATGAGTTACATTTACAAAATTGGAAAGGATGAAAGGAAGGATCTTTCTATGGAAAGTTAAGGACCCTATTTAAAGGCAGAGCACGTCTTCAAAGAAGAAGAAAGATATTTCTTTATGGTTTTGTTTCCATATTAACAGGAAATATGCATATTAATAGAAGATCTGTAGCTAAGGGTCCTATTAAACACCTTGGGAAGAAAATCTAATACTGGTGCATTACAGAGTTCTGCAAAGTTCTAAAGTATCTAATGATTGAGAAGAAAAATAGAATTTCTAAGAAATCATATTTGAAAATTCTTGAATAGTGTTCCAATATTGTTTTTATGCAGTTGGTCACTATGAGAAATAATGAGGATTGGTGAAATTATAGACGAATCAGTCTGTTGAAAAACCTAGTCTGCTAGTTCAGGAATAATCATGAATGTTTTGCTGGCAGTTTGGAAGTCTAGAGAGGACTCGCAGGAGAATATATATGTGGGTTAAAATTAAATGTAAAGTTCCATTGTGTCCTCTTTCTTTCTTTTCATCTATAATTTCTATAATGAGCTCTTTGGCATCTAAAATGCCTCCTTTAGGCTGCTTGTTACTCTTTCCCTCACTTAAGGTTTTGTTTTTAATTAATTGTAGTTAATTGTGAAATCCAAAAAAACCCACCCCAAAACAGAAAATGGAAAAAGCTTTTCTCTTCAGTTTTATTAATTACTGAGAAATTCAAAATGCTATTATAACTTTTATTTCCAAGCAGACTTTCTTGGTTCTGGTATTTTCCTACCAATGTGTTTAATACTAAACATCTGATATTACCTAGAAAAGAAATGCATATGTTTACATATTGCAGATTTTCGCCTGATGGAAGAATAATAGCATCTTGCAGTGAAGATAAAACTGTTAAAATATGGGATACAAGAAATAAAACATGTGTTGATAGCTTCATAGATTATGGAGGGTAAGTGTTACTGTTTTACAGAAATCAGTAAAACGTGTAGTTTTAATGAGATCAAATTCATATTTTCTGTTGTTAACATCTGTATGCCATATCTGAAAATAGATCAAAGTTCTACCATCCATGGAAACTGTAATACTCATTTTGCATTTTTCTAAAGAGGTTAACTGGCTGTATCTACCCAGTTGGTTTCCTATAGTCAAGAAATAACCCAGAGAGAAGTCGTGTTGTTTTGGGGTTTTTGACTTTGTGTTTCCCTCATGGTTTTTCCTTCTATTTGGATCACTTTATTTAACATTGGGCTCTTTAGCAGGAAGAAAAGTTTAGGAATTCTCCTCCTGCATATTCACTAGTTCTGTTGATGAAGAAGGTATTCTGTTAGCTTCAGTGGTCTGCCTTGTTTAGTTATGAAAAACAAACACTTGCTTTCACTTATCCTCAATTTTCTTATATATCTTGGAACCAAAGTTTTATTTTACAAATGCCCTAGAATATTAATTTTGTATATATGCTTTGTTAGTTCCATGGCTGCCCTCTCTATCCTTTTTCAAGCAAAAAGGTTGTCATACCTGGATAGAAAATTATTTTACTAACTGCTTGCAACCCTTGATATTATACCAATATCTTCATGCTCAGGGCTAGCTTTGCAGTACTTTCTTCTGGGAACTTTATACCCCAATGTAAATTGTGAAGATTTGAGCCAAGATGATTGTACTATCTACTCAGCAAAAGCCAGATTATACAATCTGATTTGCCAGGCACATCTTTTTTTCATGCTTGTTTGAATTGTTTGAAATACCTTACTTGAGTTTCCATACAGGTGGATTCCACAAAAGTTGGTGGCAAATTATGCTGTTAATATTAAACATCAAATACTTCTACCAGAATGAATAATCAATCTATTTTCATGAATTATATTTAGATTTGCAAATTTTGTGGATTTCAATCCAAGTGGTACATGTATAGCTTCTGCAGGTTCCAATCATACGGTGAGACTGTGGGATATTCGAATGAACAAGCTACTACAGCATTACAGAGGTAAAAACAACATGGCTTGTTGCATTTTCTTTACAATGGAGCTCTTTGCAACAAAATGCGATTAGTGTTAACTTATGATTTCATTCCTTACTGCAGAAAGTGGGGGAAAAAAGGTCGTATTGGCATTTTGTAAGTATTTTTTCTGCAGATTAGGCAGCCTAAAAAACCCAAACTGGATCCTGGTTATTCCTTTGCAATGGTGCTCTTAATTTTTAGAACAGAACTAAGTAAATGTTTTAGAGATTCTCCTATGCACCCAACACTTCGGGTTTTTTTTCCATTAATGGAGTCAGTTTTTCTTTGGGAAATAGAAAAGAGGTAATTATTGGAAATGTACGTTTTATTTCTAAAATATCTCATATCTGATCATAGTCTTATGTAAATTAGTTCACAGAGCAGGGGTTAACTGTGTGTCATTCCATCCTTCTGGTAACTATCTCATCACTGCTTCTACTGATGGTACCCTTAAGATTTTGGACCTCTTAGAAGGAAGGCTTATTTACACACTTCATGGACACAAGGTATACACAATAATTCTATTTAAATTAAAATCTTAATAGGTTCTGCAAAATCTTTTCAAAGGGAAAATAACATTTGTGCCATCATGTCTTGTGTCTTGCTAGTTGTGGAAAAACTCTACTAGAGAGCCAAAAGTGTTGCATTAATACAGCTTGTCAGAAATGGACAAGGAGATGCATCAACTTTAGCCCCAACAATGCAGTTAATCTGTCAATATTGTATGCATGCTTAATGTTGAGTAATAGTTCTTGTTCTGAATTAATTAATAAATAATTAATTTTAGAAATCAAGAGTTAATTACCTGTCATATTAGTCCTTTGTCTACTGAAAAAGAGTGCAATAGTCCTCCAGTTGAGGGAGGGGGAAGTTCATGAAAGATATTTTTTGTGAGGAATGACAGCCTTTCTCCCTTACCTCCTAATGCAAAACAAACCCTACTTTTGATAACAAATCACTCAAGCACGTTATCAAATATATACTGCGTTATTCAAGACAATTTTTCATTGTTTTAATTCTGTGTAAAATCTATAGACAATGCCCCTATCTTTCCATATTTGGTTGTAGTAGTCATAATGCAACATCTTATCAAGATGTACAATATTCACTCTTTATTAAAGCTGAATTTCATAAAAATTTCACTGCAGTTAAACTGTTCCTTTTCTTGCTAAAATTGAAAAATGTATTTATATTAAACCACTGCATGGAAGTATTTTTCTTTGCCTTAAAATACTGTGATTACAATAACAGCATAATTTTACAGTGCACTAATTATGTTTTTTATTTTACAGGGACCAGTCCTTTCTGTGGCTTTTTCAAAAGGTGGTGAAAAATTTGCCTCAGGTGGAGCAGATGCTCAGGTTTGTGGTATTGGCTTTTTAAATAAAACGTCTTCTCAATGTTTGTTACAGTGAATGAGAGTTAAACATAATATGCCAAAGTAACATGTTAATTATAGTATGCGGACATGATTATTTTCTTCTCCTGTTGTGTTATATAGGCTTTATTTATCCTAAATTTAAATTTGAGGAGAAAAATGCTAAATATGTGGTTGGAAAAATTGATCTTAACTACTTCAATTGGATATTATGAAGAGAAGACCACAATACTGGCCACTTCTATTATACAAATTACATTAAAGGAGTGATTTTTAAGTATAAACATTTTTAAAACATTGCAATTAAATGTCAAGAAAGTAGTTTTGTTGCAAACACATTTCATTCGGTTTTCCCTTTTTAAAGTCACTACTCTAATTGTAAGAATGTGCTGCTGGGAAAACTTTTGGCTAGAATTGGAGGGAAAAGAAATCTTATGTTAGTTTTACTAATCTATATTAGTGACACAACAAGGAATTGGACTACATAGAAGGAAGATTTATTTGAACATTTAAAACAACAAAATTTCTTTTTAATTAAATGGCAAGTCATATAATTAATTCTCATCTGCTGTGATAAATCTCATAAATATAAAAATGTTAACCATCCTGGAATTGTCTCTAACATGTCTTATACTCTCCAAAAAGAAACAATTTACATAGCCCAAGGATTAGAGTCTTAGAGTCCACTGACATTTTCCTTAATATTTGTTGTCTTATTGTTTCCTGTTATAAAAAGCTAGAGCCCAGCACAGGTGTAGAAAGTGGTGTTGTGGAAAGGAGGATCTTCTGAATTTGCCATAAACTATGTTTATATTCTGGTAAATACATTTTGTGAAATTTGAAATATATTTCAACAAGTAACAGAAACATCCTTGAAAATAATAAATTCTTCTGAATCAAAAGTATCAGAATGATTAAAATGAATACAGCTGTCTGTTTTTTAGTTGATGCTTCAAGTAGTACCCTTTCTAGAAATGACTTGAAAGCACTCAAAAGAATTGGGGGGGGGGAAGAAAGTTGCTTTCCATCACAAGGAGTTAATAAGAAGCAATGGCAACTATTAGAAAAATGCAGGTGTCAGCAATCTTTCAATATTAATTTTGCAAGCAGGAAAAAAACAAGAGTAGGGGGGAAAGATGTATTTTCCTTGAGCCATTATTGCCTTCTTTTGTTTTGATACTCAAGCTTTCGTATGAGTGTTTTCAGTTCCAAGAGGAAACTTTGATTTGTAGGGAATCCTGAAATGTTGACCTTATTTTCCTGAGAAATTTCTTTTGATTTTTATGAGGACTGGTATAGAGTATTTTTACATCAACTTAACGTGAGAGAGTGTGAAGTGTGTGAGGTATTAAATTAGGTCACATGCTAGAATATTCATCATAGAAGCTCTGATGATGGAGGAGTCATAGTACTAAGCCAAACTCAGTCTCCCAGACTGAATGCCACCATATGCTAGGAATGCCTATGTTACTGCAAGATTCCTTTGAAGTTGGGGCCTGCTGAATGCATGCATGTTTGGTGCAATGGTGTCATTGCCTTTCTCCTACTCTGACTCCGTGCTGTAGAGCCAGTGGCACATGGGATCATGGAGCAAGTGTAATATTGTACTGCAAAATCTGTAAGATGATTCCTGTTTCTCAGCAGTTTGGTGCATCAGTCTCATGCTCAGTGCATGAGAGGAAAGATCCAGTTTTGTAAGAAAGTGATTTCTAGGTAAATGTGCAATAAAAAAATGAATGTTCATGTGGGAGAGGGTTGCTTATTTTGCTAAACTTTCATTTTTATATCTTAAGTTTTAAAATGTACAGTGTTACATTCTGTGTACATTCTATTCTGTGATAACTGCTGATATATATGGCTTTATCTATGGCAAACATGAATGCATTCCTCAGCTTCCATTTGCTGATGACGTATACCTACACGTACTCTGCAAACATCGTGTTTGCTGACCTCTCCATATAGCCCATTCAGGTCTGCCAGCAGAATAGCAATGGGAGCACTCCTCTGCTTGCTTTGATGGATTTAATATGGGTTACTGCAAATGTAGATCTCTTCAGGTCTACCCTGAGTTAAACCTTTTAGGAAATATTTATTTGAAAAGTTCTTCTGGCGGATTTGCATGGGCAATGACAAGTTGGTCAGCACAGACTGGCCATAGAAATACCATCTTCCCTAGTGCGAATCCAAAAGATACTGTCTGCCCACAGCACGAGTTAAGGGCAGCTGATTCATTGTAAATTTACTATGGATTACTTGCTCTGTACACGTTCTTTTGAGACCATTTTATTTTCAAACAGACAAAATCTGTTTTTTCTCCATCAAACAAGGAAAACCAGTATCTCTGGTTTCAAGTTTCTTTCTGGTCAGTGCTCAGCCAACTGAGAGGGGAGCTTTATTCAGAAGCATGTTAAGGATATGTAATAAGCACTGCATACTCCTTTGTTTCCTCCCTTTTGCTTCCTTTATCAATCCAAAAACAAAGTTCATACACTTCAGGTATCTTTACTATACATTCACATGCCCAATTATTTCATGTACCTGCTTCAGTGAGAAATGTAAGACTTTTTACAGTTATTTTTAAGTGAAAGGGCAAAGTTACACCTGTTCCTTTTGAAGGTAATTGTCTTCAGCTGCCTTGCATGAAGATTTTTAATTGAATTCTTGCCATTTGTGGGGGGGGAATTGTTATGTCAGGTGACTGCCTGGAGATATAAAGAAAAATACTTCCTTATGGAATACTTATCTTTCTAGGCTTGTGCACAGTTGCTTTATGCAGTTTGCATCACAAGTGAGATATTCAGGGCATGCGTGGATGAGTCCTTGCTAGTTTTAATCTTGTTAATTTTTTTATCTGTAATAATGAAGCTGCAGTGGCAGATTTCCAGTTTCAAGTGGGACAAAACATTTTTGGAGCTCAAGCAGCTCAAATGGCTCACTGCTGGTGAAAGCAAAAGGTCCTATTTCTTCCACCTTCCAGCTATATCTGTGTTTATACTCAGTGCTGAGCCATTTCAAATTGCTAAGCGAGCAGAAAATTAGTCTGGAAAAACAGAAAAACCCAAAACCATAAAAAATGTGAACAATTTTATGTGGGATTGGTGAGCTAAGAATGATGGAGGTAGTGGGACTGTAGAGCTGAGAAGAGGAAGGGGAGAAGAAAGCAGAACCTCCTTCCCCTTTTCAGCACAGTGAGCTGCTCTAAATGCACTCATCTGAGTCTCCCAGTGGGTCTTTATTGGTGCACTGCATGTCCTTGCTCTAACATCTGCATATTTAGTCTTCCACTCAGCAGAGTCATGAAAGATGTTGAACTTGAGATGAGCTATTCCAGTTATTTAGGAATATATTAAAAATATGATTTCCTTTACCAGGATTTTCTGCTCACAAATCTGTGGTTTCTGCTGTTAATAATAGTTTGTTATATAGTTTATTAATTTCTTCAAAATATTTTTTGCTAGACAGGCAAGTAGTTTTTAAGTCAGCTTAAGAGTAGAACATACTCCTATCTTAATTTTCCTCTCATTTAGAAAGCAGCTATAAAATCAGTGTTTGTGTGCTGGAAATGGCCATCTTCTACTAAAGAAAATGGAAGGAAGTTCATAACACTGTTTTGCCAAGCACTTAAAGTAACAGGAATAATACAAATTGGATGATTTATGGTAAATTTAATTAAATGGCTGATATTTACAGTTGTTTTGTGACATGAGGCAGCAATATTAAATGTGTTATAGTTCTTAGTCTTACTCTACCTAATGCTGGATGCTGTCCTAATAGGCAGACTATCTTGTACTATCTTACCGCTGCATTCTACTATCTTACCTCTGCTTTTGGCCATGGTGTGAATGTTTCTATCTTGAATGAAAACAGTGCAGTTAGAAAGGGTTTAGAAAACAGATTCCTACTGCTGAAACGCCAGAGCATATTCTTCCGAGTTTCAAGGAACTCAGTCATTTTGCTTATCAAAAGAGAAGGTTTGAAGGGATGACTTGCAAGCCTTTATAGAGGACAGATATAGTGGAAAATATCTTAGCACGATCTAGTGAGCCAACAGGTGAAACAAAATAAAGGATTGCATTAGAGTTTGCTTTGTTTTTTGATTATTTGAACATCTTTTAGAGATCTTTAAGACTTCATGTTTTTTCTAAAAGAGGTTAAACTACAACTATTAGATTTGAAGTACAAGATACTACAGAGAAGTGCTTGTGTTGTAAAAGTGATCAGACTAAATGATGATAGCAAGCTTAGTTTAATATGATCTGTTAGTAATAACAGAGCTCATTGAATAGTTATGTTTTGTGTATTGGATAGGCTTAAGATAAAGTTACTAATATGATGGCTTTTTACAGGTATTTCTATGGAAAACCAACTTTGATTCATTTGATTATAAAGAAGTTCTTAAGCAACATATTAGAAGAATGCATACCGATGACCCTCCTCATCTTCTTGATATTTACCCAAGGTCACCACATCCTCATAATGAAAGATTTCAGTCAGTTGAGGTAAGTGCAGTAAGTACTCTAACATATGAAACCAGAAACAGTAAGCACCTTCTGTCTAGCATTTTTAGTTAAATGTGGGCTATGTATACCAGAGAATCTTTTTTTATTGTGTATAATATTTCAGAAGCAACCATAACTTATGAATCCATATTAAGGTTACTAGGCTAGTTGATGTTCATCAGGATCTGTCCGACAGTTCCTTTCATGCTTCTTGTGTAAGGTCTGTACATCTGGTAAAAGTGTAGGTGGTAGTCTGGTGTTTGCTGAAATAAAAACATGTTAAACTGTTGCAGAAGATATCTGAACCTTCGGTGAGCTTTTAGGATGCTGCTGAAAGTATATCTCTATCAGCAGGACAAGGTGATTATTGGCATTATTACTAAAAGTCAAAAACTTGACTGTTTAGATTATCACAAGTTGTTCCTCTTTCTAAGACTCTTAGGTATTGCGAGAAGGGCTTGATGTCGATCTAAAAATGTAGAAAGCCTTTTTATGGTTGTGGTGATTTTTATGTCATTACAGAGAGGCAGATCTGTGTAGTTTAACTTTCTTACAGGCTCATTCTGCAGCAACTTTACTTTTAAAGTTTGCTGGTGGAAGGTATAACAGTATTGGGAATTGAAGTGAAATGTCCAATATTCAGTTTAGTATTTGGAAAATTTAGTTTAATTCCTGTTTGTCAGATTGTCTGAAAGTTGTTATGCTAAATAAGTAAACAATACCATGTCATGGACAAGACCATTCCTTAGGCTGAAACCCCAAGGGTGTGTTTGTCGCTGCCCTTGATAGATCTGGCTAACTTCTGAGCGCTGACTGCCTGCACTTTAATCTCTTCTTTGGTATTCTCTAGATGCCTCTAGTGTCCGAGAGTTGTATTTGATATGAACCTGGGAAAATTTTGGTTCCTGTCACACACTAATTGTGTCCTATAGAAATTCACCATTATCTGTTCCGGTTCTTTTTGTTTGTTCATATAAAATACTGCTGCCTTGGCATTTGGCTCCTGTCTCAGATTCTTAAAACATTGAGACTTCATAGTTTTTTGTGTGTGTGGTTGGCCTTCTCTATGAAATGAACCTGAATGTAATGACAGTAGTATTATACTAGTAGGAAACATATGTATGCAATACCACTAGTATAAAGACTGACAATATTTGGGGCAGGGGGGATGACAAAACCTTATTAGATTCCATCAGAAAATATTTTCATGTGTCTGGTTTGGTTGTGAAGTTACATGTGAGGTTTTCTGATGCTTAGCATTTTGATCAGAACAAGAACAGGACACCATTTGGATGCTTGACAGCTTGATTAACAAACTTCTCTGCCAGACAATGTCCCGTTTTTGTAAGGTCAATGAATGAAGCTGCTAAATGTAATTCCTTTTAGTAGCTGCCTTCGGCATAGATGGTCAGTGCTAGAACTCAATCACAGCATTTGCCATCAGATTTAAACCACTCTCACTGTACCAACAGTTTGCTTCAAGACCCGTTCAAACTGCACCCAGTTATAACATGTGTTAAACAAACATGTTAGCACCTTGTTTATTACCAGCCCTGAAAGGACACACAAAGGGAATTTCATAGTTGAGTATCAAATTATTTATAAGCTGAGCTTTGAAAGATTTCATTTAAACTAATATCTGCATTTCTGCATGGCCGTAACATTTGCAGTAGTTTTATAGGCTTCTGGATTAGCTCCTCCCTATTAGCAAAAGAGGTCTATGGCTTTGTCATTGCAAAGTTTGGGACTCCCCTGGTATCTTGCCATAGTTCTTTTCTGGCCCAATTTAAGGATCTTAAGAATAAGGTTGCTGTGTCTAGTTTTCTATTAATATCACTTTATCTGTAGAATATCTTTCTCTCAAACCACCATGAAGTATATTATATTTACTGATTAGTAAACTGATACTTGGTTACTGATAAAGTTTTAATGAAACCGATATTACTATAATGTCCATTTTATTTGTAAATTAAACAATTTAGTAAAAGTAATAATCATTAGGATCTCTTTTGCAACTTATTTTCAGAACTCATTTAATAATGTAAAAGTTTAGAAAGCGTTAAAGTGAAGTTATCAAGTTTAGTTGCTTCATATGTGTCTTTCCCTGTCTTTACTGCCCCTCCTGTCTATCCAAACAAAAAATATTGTTTGTTATGCTGAGGAAGAATGGGCCTCACCATCTGGATATAGACATAATTTATCTAGACAAAATAGTATCAGGTTATTACCACCACTGACAGGCTTTAGTTGCACTAACTATGCTTGAAATTTTGCAGTGTTCCTAAATATTGTTTACAACAATAAAACAGTGTTTTTCAGTCTTTCTATATATTGCCTCCCTTAACTGGAAGATGCAGCATTTCCAGCCCCACTGTGCTACTGTACTTTGGATTTTTGCTCCTCTTTTCAGTTAAAACAAACATAAACTTTTTTTTTAAAAACATCCCAACCTTTTTCTTGCAACAGGAAATAGGGAATTTTATCACTAGGCGGTCTGACTGCAACATCACCCTTGTTCTTCTAGTTACTCATCATGTCCCCAATGCACCAGGAAAGGAGGAACTGAGTTACAGAAATGTTGATTAGAGAGAATTTCTGGAAGTCACCTAGCCCTACCTCCTGCTTATAGTGGGAATGTTTCCAGCAGTCAGTCAAGTGAGCCATGACTTTGCCTAGTTGGGTATTGAACAAGGATGGAGATTCCACAGTCCCTCTGGGTGATCTAGTCCAGTGCTGCACAACCCTTCCAGTGAAGCAGCTTTTCGTAGTGTCCCATCTGAGCCTCAGACAAAATTCAGAGTTGATTGCTTTCTATTTAGTTTCTTGTTCATGAGGAACAGGGGAAGAAGACTGATCTTAGCTGAAGTAACAGTGTTCTTAAGAAAGTTGGTAGCATGCACAAGTATTACAAGCAGGCAGATGAGAAGACTAGCTCAAATACAGGAAATTAAAACAACAGATGACCTTTTAAGGTTAGTTACAATCAACTACCATGTCATCTAGATACTCAAGATATGTTAAAAATGCCTTGCCACAAATTATGCTGAGATGGATAAGTTTAGACGCTTCTATAGCATGAGAGAAGATGGATTGCTTTAAGATAAAATTCTAAATGGTAGAACACCAAAAATGTGATAGATGTACAGGCAGAACTCAAGAGGGAGATAATTCTGCCCATACTTTCTTTTCATTGCTAATGTTTCATTCCTCTTCAAGTTCCTATTGCTTTTGGGTAGTTGCTGTTTCTCTGTCCCTGCTTGCCTTGATGTGACAAGGTCTCTGCTACCTCAGAATGGGAAAATTGTACACGCAAAATTGAGCTGGCTCTGCTCAGAGTTTATTCATTTGGGTTTAGAAAGATATTTGCAGTGTTCTTGTGCATCACCCATTGGAAACTGCTGTTCTGAACAAAATAGTTTGCACAAGAGGATTAAGAATTACAACAGTTGACTGATGTCACCTGGTATTCTACCTTCATGGTAAAGACTGAAACAGAGCTTGAGGGTACTTTCACCTTTTCTCAAAACTTTTCCTTACTCTTCAAAGCTATGCACAGAGCCAGTAGTATTTAAGATACCTTCTCTAGGTCCACCTTCCCCCTTTCTGCTCGCTTTCTGAAGCATAATTATCATTTATGATAAATTCTTTATTTGTATCTCCTCTTATTTAGACTGGCAGTAGCTTGAATTTTAAGATACAGCATTGAATTTTATATTTTTGATTTATAAATCTTTACAACTTCACCTCATTCCGTAGGCTAATATTACTAGCACTGATGAATGTGATTCTTGAATATGCAAGTAAGTAGAGGTTTATAATTAATGTTCTAGAATCTATTCCACTTTTTTAAAACTTATAACCATTACAAGTATTCATGTAATTTGGAAATTTAAGTAAATTACTTGCTCTCTGAAGGTGCCTACTTTTCTCCATTGACCGTAATCTTGGGTGACTAGCTCAAATACAGGAATCTAGCAATATGTCTAGATTTAGCTGAGAAGAATCCTAATCGTTGTCTTTTTCTGAGATTTTTTTTTTTTTTTTTAGCGATTTGGAAATAGTATATTTATGCAGTAGTGTAGTGTTAGCGTGATATACTAAAAACAATGCATTCCATTTGGAGACAAGTTGTATTTCTGAATTTTCCATATTCTTGCATAATTAATCTTTGGTATACCAGAGACCTCTTTAAAGTTGTTGAAAGATTGTTCAAACCTCTTTTTTTTTTTCCTTTTTAAAAAAAAAAGATTATTTCAATCTAAGCTGTGTTGGTTTTGTATCTTGAGCGTAAATATCCTCTACTGATTTTCATTTCACATTAAAATCTTCAGTATAATTTTAGTATTTTCCTATGCAAGTATTTTCCTAGATGAATAAAATATGAATCTACACTAGGTGGCAGTAGAAATAAGAAAATATATGGCTATTGCTTGTTTGCCCTGAGAACTCCAGTCTAACACAAAACCAGTTTAATCAAATTTAAAGTTAAATTTCTTCCTAGTATGCTTTTTAGAAAATGTTTTGCATGAGTCACTTAAAACTTCTTCATTTAGCTTCATTCTGTTACCTCATTAACTTTTGGTATAACATCAATGTCTTATGAAAGGCATTGTAAAAGTGTGAGGTGGGGTTTTGTTGTTTGGGGGCTTTTTGTTTGTTTGTTTGTTTTAATACAATGGATCGAAATTTGATATATGTATCATATTGGAAGAAGATAATCCAGTTTACCGGATAATTAAAGTTTTGGACTAGTGATTTTTTAAAAACCTTTAATACATGACTGTTCTATTTACCTCACTTCTTATTGTTCTGGTTTTCTCTCTTGTTTTTAAATTTAATTTTTTCCAAATATGTTTGGTGGGATTATTTCACAGCTAACTACATCACTTCATCAGGAGATGTGTTGAGCGAGTCACTTGAAACTTCCATTTAGCTTCATTCCGTTATTCGTTAATTTTTAGAGCAATATTAAATGCAACTATTCAGGAGAAGGGTTTAGCTATACCCTTCATGTTTTATGCTGCCTTTTCCTCATACACTCTGCTATTCCTGAGTTGTTGCTTAACAATTCTATATATATTTAGTTCTTTTAATACGGCCTCTGCAGAGACAGTTCCTGCAGCCCTAGTCAGTGGTTCCAATTCTCCTCCTCCTCCCCTATCTCTGATAAAGTGGTAGCCAGCACTATTTGCAGAGGAGACTTGCATTCCAGTGCCAGGATGTGATACTTCTGCATAAATAGCACATTTTCTTTACTTAATCATACCATGTATTTATTTAGTAATGTAACATCAGGAGAACCATGTAACTGCGTTTACAATAGTTTTGATGTACGTAACAAGGAGATATTATTGCAAAGAAGACGTTCCAAGAGCTGTTAGTAATAGTACTACAGTAATTCAAGTCGCTCCTCTGCATCAGGGTGACAGAGCACTGGAACAGGTTGCCCAGAGAGGTTGTGGAGTCTCCTTCTCTGGAGGTATTCAAAACCCGCCTGGACGCGATCCTGTACAATGTGCTCTAGGTGACCCTGCTTGAGCAGGGGCGTTGGACTAGATGATCTCCAGAGGTCCCTTCCAACCTCAACCATTCTGTGATTCTGTGATCAGAGTATTGATAGATGATGGGCATCTGCTGTCCCTATTCTGCAGAGTCCTGTAGGTTCAGTGCCCTCTGTTCTTTTCAGTGCCCAAATGATACATGGCAGCTGAGCCCAGTCCTTTTCTGACAATAGTCTGGCTGACACACAGCTGATGTATTGTATTTATTACAGGAAGGTCTGATGGTCAGACACAGATGAGGCTTGTTATGCTGGACACTAAACAAATGGTTTAGGACAACACCTGTTGTCTGTTTCATCTAAATAGATGAGGTGTGTATAGAGAAAGAAAGTAAAGTTGTGGCATAGTGTTTTTGTCATGATAATAAAGAAGTCCAGTTAAAACTGCAGAACTTTCAGAAAAACACAAAGTTACTGCTTAGACTGTGTTACCTGGCTCCATTTCTCCTTTTTTCCCTTTCTTTCTTCCAAGTCCATTTGACAAAATTGGAAAAAAAAGAAGCACTTGATCCTAATGTCCACAAATTGAGGAAGACAAATTCTTATAGCCCTGTAGGAGAAGTGGTTTCCCGATTGCCTCCAAATAGCTCATTCTCAATTGACCCAAGAACAATCTGAATTCGAAGTCAGAATACCTACAGAAAGAGCTCATGGATGAAGAACAGCTTGTCTAAACTGAATTCAAGCAAGATCTAAGTAAGCACTGCTAGTCAGAAATGGTGACCTAGCTTAAAAAAAGAGTTGAGATATCCCCTTAATGAAGGCTTGTCATCTCTGATTTGTCAGTGCTGCAAAGCATGAGGATCCTTTCCAGCTTGACTGATCAGGTAACATCTGTATTTAAATATGCCTTTTTTTCCCTCCAGCTTGTTAGGAAACTTTGTGGCTCCTTTTCCCTCACACCCCCCCCCCCCCCCCCCCATGAAGATCTCACTGTAGTGAACTTTACTTCTACTAGTTCCAACCTGAATTTGTGTGACATAAGTTACAGAAATCCAAATGAGCTGAATGAAAAGGCTCCAGGCAGTACAAGATGCTATTGCCTGTCTTTGCTGGCTACTAATTCCAGTTTAAAGCTCTCATTCTAGCCACTTACTCAACTAATGGATCTCCGACCTAAAAGGCTATATTTTCATTTCCAGACTTTAGGATCAAGTAGTTTGGGTTGAGGAAATCCCACTGAAGCAGTCACTGAATGAGCAGCTCAGGCTGATCTAGAGTTGTGACTGCCCTCAGGTGAGAAGATAGGCCCTTTCTTCTTGAAAAGGCAAGATAAAATGATCCTCCTATCTAATAAATCTCCAGCAACCAAAACCAAACAGCCTATCACTAGGCAGGTGTGGGGTTTGGTTTGTTTTTTAGTTGAAAGTAAGATATCTGGAAACAATATATTTTCTGATAAGTCCATTGTTATACCACTGATGCAAAGTTGAAAAGAAGCAAGTTCATTTCTCTACTACTCCAGACTTCTTGATGATTTGGAAGGCATCTAGCCTTTCTGTGAGTTTTCTCAGTCCATAAAATAGTCCATATATCATGCTTGGAGGGCAAATATGTTAGGCTGTGATGCGTCCAGATAATAAAATGATAAGGAATATGTGCAATACAGCTTTCATAGGGAGGATATTCTGATTCTTAAGTCAAAACCTAAGATAAATAAAAGCAGCAACTTTTTCCACAGGTCTTTATATTCTCTTGTTTTTCATTAATATTTTACTTTTCAGAAAAGGGCATTAGTAAAATATTGATAAAGTTATAAATTATTTCCTATAACCAATAATAAATGAGTAGTCAAACTACAATACTAAAAAGTCAAATTTTCAGACCTTGTGATGACATGTATCTGAAATAGAATGCTGCCTCTTATATTGAAATCAGCCTCTGGTATTATCTGGTTTTTCATATGGCTTTAGAGACAGCAAGATTTCTGTTTAGCTAGTTCACTTATCACAGAAGTCAGTGTTGCCTCAAACCTGTTTTCCACAACAATGTTTTTCAAGTTATTTTAAAATATCAGGCTTATCATGTAAGAAGCAAGCATGTAGGCAGAGCCTCTGTATTGCTCTGATAAGTGACTGGGGAACTTGAGTCTGAATTCAAAATGGAGCTATCTCTGCAGCTAGATGTGTGCTCACATATGGCTTGATGCTAATGATGTAGCACTTCAGTAAGGCAACTTGGGCCCTTATGCATCCACTGAGCTGGAGCAGCTGCAACCATGTTGACCCCCGGTGAAGCTGTTTTACCCCCAGTCCTTCCATTTTGTTCTAGCAAGCTTCAATGCCACAACCCCAACACTGACCTACCAAAATTTGATGGTAATGGAACTTGGAAGCAGTAGTATGAGACTGTGAGCCAGGGTGTGCCAGTCAAGTACAACAGACTGGGGACCAGCTTAATATAAAAACTTGAGTGCTGCATAGAGAAACCACAGGTGGTTGAGCTCTCAAGTCCATAGTCATCCATGACCCCTTCTGCCCTGGGACATTTCTTCCTTAGTAGAAGAAAGAATAGGAAAGACAGCCTACAACTTCACCCACAAGTGACTGAATCTAGAAAGTCAAACTTGAAGATGACCTTCAGGAGTCTTCTAGTTGTTGTCATCCAGAGGATAGGTCAAAAAGTGTATTTGTGTGCCCACACTGATACTGGGGGAAAAGGAAGGAGTGGAATATTGCACAGTTTCCAAGTAGGGAACTAGGACAGATGCTGGTTAAGGCACTTCGGATAAGATGACTGACTAAGTAAGCCCTTAATTTCTGCCCTTGCAAGCTAGAGGTGCTTCCTGCTTACTGAACAAATTCAGCTCAAGTAGCCAGACACATCAGGCTGTAAACTTTCACAACTGGCAGTGTCATGGCAAGTGCTGCAGCTGTCTTACCAGAGAATGCTTGTTTGGCACAAAACATTGAATTTCTGGCCAAAGAAATATTTGACCTTAGTGTCTCATCAAAGTGCCTGTGTGTGTGCTCATGTTTCCAAGTAAGAGCAGGTTATCCAAGGCAGATGGAAGTAGCTGGTATTAACATGATGCAGGTTTGTAGCTGTCTGCCGTTGAACCATAAAGTGCTTTGAATCCTGATATCATGAAGATATGTGATCAAGAGGATGAATGCTGTAGGTACACTCTCAGTATGCATGCCAGAAGCCCCTGTTCTGGTGAAGCTGCAAAAGTCCGTGGAATAGTTTGTAAACCTGTATTCATTTTAGCTGAAGTGAAGTGGGGACAAAACTGGTGTGGACTAGAGGCAAGCTAGAGTAGCCAGTATGGGTGCAGCAAGCACATGACAGCTACCGCTTACCATCGGTTGTTTATTTGTAGTTACAGACAACATAAGCTAGCTCCAGTTCTGAAAACTTGCTAGCAGTGGTAAGTTAGTGTTCCATATTACTCTAACTTTACTCTTGTACATCTATGTCAATTTAAAAACAAAAAAGTGTAAGAGTCAGTATAACATAGGAGGGATACATGCAAAACTTTCAAAAGCACCTGCAAGTAACAGTTACGGAGTTCGGGAATTATTTGATTAATACCTGCAGTTCACTGTTTCAGCAGCACCATTGGCCACTCTTTGGTAAACTTCTTAAACTGTTGTATAGCTTCAGTTTGGGGCAGTGGAGTTAACTGTCTTGTAAGTGTGTTCTGAAATTGTATTTGGCACTTCATTTTTATTGATTTGTCATAAAACTGAATTTCTTAATAGTTATGCTTCTTGTGGTAGGAACCCTTGAGTTAGTTTTGGGTGATGCTTATAAAGTATGAATGATATCTCTGTGATAAAGGCGTATCTGGATCCTGTTTCTGTATTATATAATTGCTTGTTATACTGTTGCAGGGGCAACATCTTTCCTTTATTTTTCACACACTTTAAAGAATATTTAATAGTCTTTAGCTAATAGTGGTGCCTTGGTGTGGCAAATGGTCCTTTTTATTTCAGTCTTACTTCTCTTTTTGTACTGATGCTGAAATAGTTGATTATAATTCATTTTCAACAGGTCAACCCTAGCTTTGATGTGGCTGATACACAAACACTTGACCCACCCGTCATAGACATAAGTTCCTCTTCATCTTTCAGTACTCTGGTAAGTTACCTTGTGAGTGAAAAGAGGATTGGGCATAGCCTAAATTAACATGTTACTGGAAATGTATTCTTTTTGTCTATACGGATAAAATACTTTTAATAACTCTTAACTGTTCAGAATTCAATATCCTAAATTCTCAACTTAAGCTTGTTTTCAGTTTCCAAGGATAACTAGAAGATGGCGTAATAGTGAAGCTTTCATATTATCCCAGCAATTTTATCCTTGTACTAAGCAGCTGCTCTAAATCTAAGCCCTTGTTAATTATATCTAAATGTTGCTGTTATTTGTTCTTATTCTGAAACAGTCCTTCTAACTCTGTCTTTATCTGCACTTAATGGGAAACCTAGAGAATAGTTGCCTCACTGATAAAATTCCAATAATGATATTTTTTTTTTCTCCTTTTAAGACATCTGGTAGTTCTCTAGGAAAGAAAAGGTAACACATTCTAGGAAAGAATGATAGGATTAGATCCTTCTAGTGTTAGCTTTTCATATGACATTGGTATGGCGTGTGGGAGGAAAGGAAGGCAAAGTTTTAACGGTACTTTCATAGGAGGAGAAATATGCTCTCCTGGTATGAAGTCCTAAAAGATGTACTGTTCTAGAATTAGGTTAAAATGAGAATTTCTCTTTTTTAGCTCTGAATCTGTTCCTATGAAGGCATGATTTGTATCTAAAGCAATGTTAATTGCCCTAACAACAGTTGTACAGCTGAAGGGTTAATACCTAAGACTGGGCAGTAGGTATGGTTTCTGCTGTTCTGTTTTGTCATAAATGTTTTATGAATAAGCATGTTGTGAGGGTACTTTATAAAAAGTACTTTGAGATCATTGGGTGAAAATCATGATATAGAGGTTCACATGTTTAAAAAAAAAATCTGCCAAACAGAAATAACCGCATATTATCTTTTACTTGATGAGAGATGTTACGGTTTCATATATTTTAAGGTTTAGCAATTGTCATATTGTGTTTTTACAATGAAATATGGATCTTTAAGATAAGATAATTTGTGTCAAAACAAGTAATTTGGAGACTTACAGAAGTCTCTTAAGTAGGTTTGACAGATTGTAGCTTATGGTGAATGCAATTTATTAACTACCCATCACTTTAAAATATGCTGTGGTCATTACTTCCTGATCTTAATACTGATTGCAGAGTTCAGATGTAAGTTACACTGTATTTCTTTGTCATGTATCTATAAAGCTGCCAGTCATTTAATCTCCTTCATTAGCACTTTATAAAGCACTTTATAAAACCTTATGCCCAGAAATCATCTTAGGGGGTCAAACAAGGAAAATAATAAGTAGATCCACTACAGATAACATCTTGTTGATTTCTGTCTGACTGGCTTTACAGTCTTATGAAAAATGTCACTTCAAAATTCATACTTTTTGACTCTGTCAGTAGTCACTACATATTTTTCCATTATCTTGAGCTCCTATTCACCCTTGGCTCTCACCTTTCTGCATCACAGCACTCATCATCTGCCTCTTTTTTTTTTTTCTTTTTTTTTTCCCCTCTCCCATCTAGCAACATTTTTCTATCCTCGTTACTCTGATTACAGCCCTAAGGGCAACTGCTCTGCCCCACAGACCCACTATTGACACAAATCCGGAAACCATGTGCACATTTTCTCTGCCACTAGCTCTTTTCCTACAGTAACACGTCCCCAAATTTGGCAACCCATCTGGGCCTCCCTACTTTCTAACGTCATCTGTACATCTTTAGCATCACTGTGCTGTCCAGTACCTGTCTGCTGCCTTACCTGCTCCTGCTGTTTGTGGAATGGCTGCCTATTTCTTAATTGAGCTGTAGATCAGCTGTCAAGTTTCTTCATGTTTTCTTTCCAGAGGGTTCTGGATCTCAGTGACTTAGATCTTTTCATCTGAAGCTGGCTCAGTTGCCCTCATGTATAGAGGCCCCACCTATAGAGGCTTCATGTTCTTCTGAGAAGTCAAAGGCAGGAAGGGAGGATGATGGACTTCTCCCCATCTCACTTGCACTGCCAAACTTCCCTTTGATATTATTTATCCTCACTTGCACGGCACTTTTTTTTTTTTTTTTTAATCCTCCTCTAATTTGATGTCATCATTATGTCTAACTCATTCTCTCCTGATTCCAAATGCTGACTTACTCTTTTTCTCCTAATTATCTAAGGCAATCCCCTGTATATTTTTTGTTTTGTTTTGTTTTTCTCTGCAAACTTTATCAAGAACCGTCTTAAAGCTACTTTTGGCCTTTTACTCCTACTTCTACTGGAAGGAGTCTGTTCCAGAGGCTTGCTCTTCAGATGACTGGAAATCTTTGTTCAAATTGCCAGCTTAGTTCACAGATGTCCAGTGTATACCTATTTATTCTTGTTCAAGTGTTTTGCTTTAGCTTAAATAGCTCTTCTGCCCTTTTGATATGTTCAGAGGGGAAAAATATACTCTGCGCTCATCTATCTTTAAGGATTCTTGTTCAATAACTTTATCTATCACACATTTAACACAGCAGGGCTGTAAGGGTCTTTCCAACAGATGGTATTTGCAAAGCACTTCAGCAAGTCCTTGGACCAGGCTTCTCTAGGACAAATAAAAACACTGAAGCTTTTGTAGGGTCAGTGATGAGTTCCCAAAAGCTCACTAAAAGATCTTCAGGGAGGGTGCAAGTCTCTGTCAAATCTTATAATGTTTTGTTGAATGATTATCAAGCTTCTTGACAGTAACTGGACTAACTCCTATAAATCTCAAGCTTCTCCGGGAAATAGGGGAAAGACACCCCCCTCCCTGACCTCCCCCGCTTTATGTCTTCTGTGACAGGCTTTTTCCTCTTTTTGTATTCTCCATATTGAGAATCTCTTCAGGCTATTCAGACTGTCTGTTCATACTGGTCATAGGAAATACACTAATACTGCCTCTGAGAAGTCTTGGAACAGAACAAAAAGGTATTCTTTTCTCTTTCCTCTGTATAGATTTATTAACTGAAATTATAGAACAGTATAGGTTGGAAGGGGTGTTTGGAGGAATCTCGTCCAACCTTCCCCTTAAAGCAAGGCCAACTTGGATCAGGTTGCGAAGGGCCTTGTCCAATTGATTTGTGAATATCTGTAAGAATGGAGATTCCCCAACCTCTCTGGGCAACTTGTTCTAATGTTTGACTATGTTGTGATGAAAATATTTTTCACAAAATGTAGTTGGAATTTCCCATGTTCCAACTCACATGTTGCCCCAGTCCTATCACAGCGGTCTGCTAATAAGTGTCCGGCTCAGTCTTCTGTATATGCTCCGGTTAGATATTTGAGACAGCAATAAGATTTCCCCTGAGCCTTCTCTTAAGGCTGAAGAAACCCAGTTCTCTCAGCTTCTTCTTGTATATCACGTGCTCTGGCTGACTCACATCTTGCTGGCCTTTCACTGGACTTGCTCCAGGATGTCAAAGTCTTCCCTGTATAGAGAAGCCCCTAACTGGATGCTGTAATACAGGTTAAGGTGTAGTTAAGTACCCTTGTTCTCTGTTCTTCACAACAATCTGCCTGGAGAAAGAATTTTAAAAACATTTTAAAAAAAGAAAAATCAATACTATTATTACCCTTATTGCGAATTTAAATATATTTATATATTCTTAGCCATTGATTTATATTTTGAGCTTTATCTGTGTGAGAAAAGATTGGTCTTACCTCTTCCTCCCACTCCTCTTTTCAAGGAATGCATACTGAGTTCAGAAGAAATTTTAATTTGTTGCTTCATCAAAGCCAATAATCCATAATGGCTTCCATATTTAAAATGCCTTCGTATGTATTTTCAAATTTACTTATTTTTATTTTCTTTCATCAAAGATTAAGCCAAGATATACAAGAAGAATGTTCTTGTAGGGGCTTTGCTTGAAAATGCCCAATTACTAAACTTTCTGAACTTTAAACACCTTATCTTCTCAGATTCTCCTATCTTATAATCTGTAAGAACAATTCCTTTTTTGAATGTGCTGGGGAAAAAAAATTGTTTCATCCAAGATTGAAGCTGATAGAACTTTTTTTTGTAGATTTAGTGAAGAGAATGTGATCATTGTGCGAGTGGAAAAACTTCAGTGTAAGCTTTAGTATTGGAACTGCTTGCTTTAGCTATAACTACAAAAGCATTAAGAATTACTCTATGTATATTGTATGATTGGTGGATATTCTGATTGTTAGACATAGTTCTGATTTTTTTGCAGTCTTCTATTTCTATTAGAGATTTAGAAAGACGTACCTGAAAGAAAACTAAATCAATTTCTGAAAAAAAAAAATTATGCTTTGTTCCCCAAAATAACTTATAGGGTTTATATTTAAATCTGTTAAATTTATACCTAAAAAACAAACAGCCTGACTTTTCAGATGGTAAGATTCTTCATATGTTGTATTTCTAAAAATGAATGATATTCATTGCATTGGGTTTTTTTCTTCTTTCCTTTCCATCTTATTGAAGACTCTGAAAATATTATATTGCCTCTCTCCCAACTCTTCTTTTCCACATGCCAAGCAGCTTAATAGTACTTTGTTTTCTGAGCTATTGAAAAGCAAAAGTTGGAAGACTTGTCTCCCTTTGAGACTGTTTCCTCCTATTTCATCCTCTGATTTTTACTTTTAGTTTTGAGGGAGGCTGGGTTTTTGGTGTGGTTTTGTGGGGGGTTTTTTCAATTTTTTTCCCCTCTTTCTTTCTTGTTCAAGTCTGTAGGCCAATACACTGGTAACCTCCAGTCCCTGATAAGCTGCTGAGAACAAGGGAAAGTTGATGATGTCTCGGTAGTTTTTACCCACAGCAGCAGGAAATCACTGTATGGGCTCTCTAATGTTCCATCCCTTGACCTTGCTCATGTAAACAGGATTTGAAGGGAGCAAAGCAATGTACTGTAATGTGAAGTCAAAGTCTGCGCTGGTTATGAGAGATCTGCTGGTTTTTCTCTTCCAGTGCTAGTAAACAATGAAAGCAAGACATGTTTATTCTTCAAGTACAGTATGGTTTCTACAAAGTTGAGTCTTTAATTAAATCAATTATTGGAAGGGGAAAGATAAGGATTGTTCCTCTTTGGGGTAGAAGGAATATACTGTTTTGTTTTGTTTTAAAATTACCTAATAGATTTTTTCTTTTTCCCCAAATTTTAAGATATTTGAGAACCAATAATTGTACATGCACAGTTTTATTCCTCAAGGTAAGACACTGTCAACTAGTCTGCACTTCATTTGTGGTAGGTCTTCTGATGTAAAGAGTACAAGTATTTGTATTCTCAATTTGTGATATAGTTGTTGCCTCTCCGGTATGTATTTCAGGGTTTAGGTATTTTTGACCCAAACATTACTGCCTGCTTTATTTTGGGTATAACAAAAACAAAAAAAAACCACACCTCCCTCATGTGTTGTAAATTATGATAGCAATTATGAATGCAGAATTTGCATCTAGTTCTTCCATCTCTTTGTGTACATGAAGGCTTACACAACTGTTCTGTCTCACTGGAAGCAACTTCTGAAGAGATCTTGGGATAAAGTCTTTCTTGTATGGCATAACACAACTCCAGAATTTTGTAGAAGAGAGGATGATAAAAGAAGTTTTGTTTTTAAAAGTGCATCTTTTCCTTTCCGTGCAACTTCAGATTTATTCTATTTTACATCCTTTATTGGCTCCAGCCTTACATGGAAACAAACGCCAACTTCCTTGAATGACGTTAGTGGGAGGGGAAGAGGAAGACAGGAAAAATATGAATTACACAGCTAGATCACCTCCTTTGAGGCCCCAGTGCTATTCAGAAGGGAACTTCCAGTGGAGTAAAATTCATGTGACACTTCACAGTGCACAGTGGCTGTCCTTACCGCTTTTTGCAGTTGGTCCAAAGGCACAAGAAGAACTGCACAACAGCTTCCTGCAGTTCGTGGATATCAAGTTTTCTTGGACCTTGGAGATCCAGCCTTTCACTTAAACTCTGATCATTTTATGATATTTACATATTCTTCTCTGCTAAAGGGAAGTTCTGGTGCTATCCCTTTGAATGACTGGAATCCTTGTCCTCTAGAAAAGGAAACAAAAAAAAAAGTGTCCTACTTGTGTTCCTTGTCCAAAACTCAGTCACCGATTAGATAGAATCAGAGTTCTGCACTGAGGAGGGATCGCAATAGTAGGACTTTGATCAAAATTGACAGTTCCTAGCCTCCCCCAGCCAGTGTCTCTCGCATCAGCTTACCTTCCTCGTTCCCGGACAGAACCCAAGTGCTACTGCAAAGTGTAAAATTAACATTCAGACCATGTAGCAGAAAACTAATCTCAGCATAACAAAGGTCACTTCCTGAGTAGCTGTAGATCTATTTATTTTTTAAATTGCTACTCTTTATTGCTGCTAAATGTAATAGGAACAAACTACAAACTCCATGATCCAGATTCCAAACATGGAATGAAATTACTGAGTAATGTGAAGAGATCCTTCTTCTCCAGAAGTCTGAGGTAAAACTGTCTGTACCTTTTCTACAGATGCTCATACCAAAAACTCTCAAAGAGGTTCTGAATTTCTAATGCTAGGTTTTATAAATATATAAGTAGAATAATGAATGCTGCAAATAGAGGAACTTGGAAGTGTTCAGTGTGACAGAAAAAAAAATAGTGTGCTCTGCCTCTTGCATCTTTGCAAGTGAGACCTTCCCTCCACCCGGTCTTGCTCTTACACAAGCAATTTTTAGTGTCTTGTCTTACAGCACACTCTAGACAGACCTTTCTCTATGTCTAAGACATTCTCTGCATCACACTGGAAGCCAGGTATGCATCTTTCTGCTTTTCTCCTAGTCTTTGCTTGCTATGTAGGTTCAGTGCATGGGGGAGAGGATGGGCTATGTTCTCCCCTACCTCTGCAGCTTGTCATTTGCTCTCAGGCAAGGAACAGTCTCCCATCCCTCCCAAAGGCTGCACCTAATCCAGATGTAGCAACCGTGAGGCAGCAGAGACTGCCTTCTCTGCCCAACTGCTGCCTTTCACAGAAAGTATGGTGTATATACAAACAAAACAGCTATTTTTCTGTCACAGGTGGCAAAAGGTTGAAGCATTTGGTGTTTTCAACAGTGAATTTCTAAACTTGCATTTTTGATTATTCATAGAGGTGCTGGCAGGCTTAAAATGACTTGAGTAGTTAATCTCGCAAGAAAAATGCTCTAATAATACTAGCATCAAATAATGATTAATTTTAAAGATCAGATACATGAAGATGAACTCAACATTTGTAATAAAAGAAGAGTATGATCCAAATGGCTTTTACGTTTTGCAGTGATGATATTGTAACACAGCGTGTAACTGCTGGTTTACAAGGAAAGAACAGGAAATGTGTTGTGCTGCTGCATAATTAGGTAATAATACATGTCCTGATATTCCTTAATAGGCTTCATTATATTCTTTGAGTGAACTGGAGCTTGAGAGAAAGTCAGGTTTCTGCTGGAGACAGAATTCTGAATTTGGGCACTAGAGAGCGCAAGAATATAATATTTCCTGTACTATTTTTAGCCTGCTTTTCTGAGGAAATGTAGCTTATGGGATTGTAGGTTTATTTGTCTGTCGTCTCATCTCCCTAATAAACCTTTGCTAGTTCATTCTTTATCAAGTTTGAAAGTTAGCAGTTGGCGGAATGAGGAAACCAAAATTTGTGCCACCACTAAAGAGAAGGCAGGTAGGATGTGACGCTGTGAGCATTCTTTTGGTGACAGCTGTTTGAACAGACAGCATTTGCTGATGCTGGACTAAGTACTGACTACCTGCAAGTGACCTGTCCTGGAGCTGGAGTGACCGTAGGGGAGTTCAGGAGAAGGACCTAACAGGGAAAAAAAATCCCCAAAACTATAGAAGATTAAGTTTCAGTGTTTAGTCTCCTCACACGATAGTTTGTTTAATTACATTGCCTTTGCCCAATAGGGACATTACTTATTAACAGATGCTTTTGACTGACTATTGGTAAGACAAACTGACTGACTAACTATAGATGAATTTTAGAACTGGCAGTATATTGCTTTGCGTAAGGCCTTAATCATGGCAACAGTACAATGCTTAAAGACATGGATCAACTTGAAAAACATTATATTGTTCCTCTAGCAAGTCAGCACATTTCTGGGAACTGGAGGCATAGAGGTTCCAGGTATTATTTCTGTCCCAACTTCCTGAGATACTGTACTTGTACACTCTGACCTTGTCTGCCAAAGTAATGTCATCGTCCCCCTGCCCCCCTTTGGCTGGAAATCGAAGCTGTATTCACAGTTCTCACAGCTGATTCTGAGGCATGCAGAAAATGCCCGACAGCTATCAACCCACACATCCAATAACAACTGCTTCCTTCCTCTTCCTGGGGAAGAGTAACATCCTCTGAGAAGAACCATCCCCTGAAGAATGCAAGAACAGCAGTGAGCCTTTCACACAGGAAATTACTGCTATAGCACTTGCAGAAAAGTGTTGCTGTCACTTGGATTGTCAGTCCATAATGAGCTTCCTGCTGACCTAGAAGATGATTTACTACCAATCTAAAAATGCCATTTGTGAGTCGGTTAGCTTAATGGAAGTTAATGAAGTTAACATTCAGCGGTTTGTAAGTCTGTAAACATCTGTTTTAACTTGTGCTACTGCATGGAAAAAAGTGTTGAATGTAGTATTCACTGTGCTTTAATAATTCTGAGATAGCATATTCTGGGGGACTGAGAATGAAAGAAATGTTTGGATCAGTTCATAGGGTGTGAGTCTCTTAGAAAAGGTTGCAGGTTTTATTTTTGTTTATCTTAAGCTGGATGATGAAACTGTGCCATAGATCAAACATGCCAGAAAAGATGTTAAGGCTGAGATATATCTCTTGACTTATCCTCTGTTCTTAAATATTACTGAGTCTAAGTTTAGTGCAGCATGCTTACAACTATGTAGTGCAGTTTTGAATATAAAATGAAATATCTATATAACATTTTTTATTCAAAATGATTAATGCAATAGTTTGTTACAAAAATAAAACACTTTAATATTCTCTGAATCTCTTCTTATATTTCTGAGTGATGATGTTTGAACAAGTGCTAGCAAATTCTGTTTGTGACTTAGATTACAGCGACAGCTAAACCCAGAGGATGCCTTCTGCCTAAAAGCTTGTTTGGGTGTTTTCCAAATATATCAACTGTTCAAATAAAATATCTCTCTCCTTTCAAACCTTGCTGTGTTACTATCTACTTTGCTGTAAGAGATGTATTTGTTCTCTCCACTTGAGATAATGGAAATACTGAGTTGGATCCAAAAATGACATAGGTCCCTTAAAACAGGATTGAGAGACTGAGAATTTAATAAAAATTCAGCACTGGGGGCAAAAATGTTTTTTCATAGTAGCTTCTTCAGATAGATATGAAAAACTTTGAAAATATCTTGGTTCCTATTCTTCCACCAAAATAAATTTGGGATCAGAAATTTGGCAAGACAATGCTAAAACTGTGATTCTGTAGTTGTTTTAACTTAACAACTTGACAACTGTTCTTGGTTTTTTTGTTTGTTCTGTGGGTGGGGTTTTTTTCCAGTTAATTTCATCCAAATCAATGCCCTGATCTGCTCAGCCATCCAACCACTACTGCCAGCACAAAGGAAATATGTTTTCTCTGTTATTGGGAGACTAGGTAGGTTAGTGCTGACTGTAACCCAATTTAGGTTGTCCAGTGTCCATTGAACCACATCCTAGCATCTAGAAAGGCCATCTGAAGTGATCATGCTCCAACACATATGGGTGTAACACATGCATAACATGCAAGTAGGACTTTGTCTTTCACAAGATGCAATCCTTGGAAAGGATGACCAATGGAAGTGCTAGTAATAGGTTCCTGTTGTTCAGGGAGACTTGGATTCAGTTCTCCTTTTTCAGTATAAAAGAATTCAGCTTGCTTTCATCCATCTGCATGGCTGTAACCTAACCAGCAGATAACTGAGACAGAGATTGAATGGGAGCATGCTTCATCCTTCATGCTGGAATTTGAAGCACTGTGAAGCAAATTTTGAATGTGTATGGCGTCAGAGGAAAGCAAGTGAGAAAAAGTCCATAATTCATGATTAGGATGTTCTTCTGGAAGAGAAATTCTGGGTTCCAGACCATGCTTCCTTTGCTGTTTATGCATTTTGCAATAAGTAGTATTTTAAAATATGTTGGAACTGTCCTAGGGACACTTAAGTGGAGATACATATGCATCACTCTTCTGAAGAGGTTGTCTACATATATTTAATATATAATGAAATATATTATTAAAATATACATATTTAATATACATATTTAACATATATATAAACTTTAATGGCCAAGATAGTCCCATACTGCATAGAGACACTGTATTTGTGGACGTACCAGCTTGGTTTGGTGCTAGGGAGGGGAAAGAGAGGAGAGATGCTGTCTTCTGTCCTACTTCTGCTTTTGTACTGTGTAGAGAGTGTAATTGCTGAACTTGAAGTTGTCACTTTCAAGCTACAGATGAGGTACCTAAAGAACAGGTATTGCAATGCAACCCTAAGTTGACCATTGAAGTATTTTTACTGTATAGGAAGCCACCCATTTTTGACATAAAGGTTTAAGAGCATTAATTACTTTCTCCTTAGCCTGCTCTTAGATAAACCAGCATTGAAAGTTTTTCTACCTCAAGGATTATTCTTCCAAATCATGGTCCATTCTTATAAGTATTTGCTATAACTTCTTCCAATTTCTTACACATCTCTTTGAAAACATGGGTGCAAAATTCCAGCAATATTTTTGCCAGTGTAGTGTAACAGTGCAGTACTACCTCTCACTCAATACTAACAGCTAGTTATAACTATGAATAAACAGTTATTATAATTCTTTGCTCAATAACCTTATCACATTAAAGCTGTATTATTCAGTCAGATATATATCATGATACTGTAAATCTTTTCAGCACCTCTGCTTTCTTGACTATATAATTCTGTGGTACTTCCATTTCTGAGATCATACCTGTGTATATGATGTTGCATTTTGATTTTGGATTGGATTTGGATTTGAATGAAGTTAGATTACCAAGGAACCCTGACTGTTCTATGCAATAGTTTTTGTTATGTCTCTTTTCATGTCATCTATAAACTTTTTCAAAAGCCATTTCTGGTATTCTTCTAGAACATTGGTTCATTTTATGTAAAACTGAAGCAAGAACTGATTCCAGCGGAATTACTAAAAACGCCATAGTTCTGTAGTGACTCTATAGTTTAGCTGTTTTTGAAGAAACACTAACTAGATAATTGACTTCATACTGCATTAGAACTTAAGATATGTTGATTAAAATTGTGGCATGCATATTATGGATTAAAAACCACGTGTATTTTTATTAGTTACAGTTTGACTAAGTATTTCATCAGAGAGGTTTCGAGTTTTACAGACCCTTTTTTTTATTTCTTAAACCATGTTGATTTGCTTCTTGTTATGCCTTAAATCTTTGCTACTTATACCCTAGATCAACTTTTCTATATTTGTCCCTGACATCATTCTCAAGGCAACTGTGACCTATGATCACACAGTCATCCTGTTTATCCTTTCTAAATATTGATGGAATGTTAGCTTCCCCACTCTTCTGGTATTTCTCTGTTATTCCCGGATATATTCAAAATCAACTTCATTGGCCTACCGGTTAAGTTAGTTTGAAACTATGGAGTACAAACTGTGTAATCCTAGGTTTGAAAAATGTTTACATATAGTATAAGTTGTTTAACAATCTTTTTTGTTAAGGTTGGAACAGAAAGTATTTTCCACAAATACAATTACAGTGTTCATCATCTTCCTCAACAGCAGATAAAAATACTCTATTAACCTCTTTGAAAGATTTCTGCGCCACTCAATGTCTCCAGGTAATATGTATGCCATTGCTAGGATATCCTTTGCTCCTGATATTTATAAAGTACAAGTAATCCTTGATCACCAGAAATAACGTAGCCTGTCTTCTTGCAAATTTGTGTTTTCGTAGTTGATTGTAAGCTTTTATTTGTAGTTTTTCGCTTGTTTTGAGGTATTTTATAAGTTCTGTTTCTCTTGCATGCATTCTCTAGTGTCTAATAATGTGTAAACTTATGCCAGACTCTTTCTCTCAGTGAGAATATAACATATTTCCCTCTTCTGGCCAGCCATCTATTCTCAGGTAACCTATATAAAATTAGCTCTCTCTAAGATATCTAGTTCGCTGTCAGACTGTTTTAAATCTGCAACAGTTTCAAAACTTACAAATGAATTGTGGGTACAGACACGCAGAAATGATAGTCTGAGCATCCTTTCCTTATGAAAAAGGGGTAAAATGCCCTGTTTTTGTTTGTCCCTAATGCTTATAGTTTTTGCTGATGCCTTCAGTTATCCTGATCAGCAGTGTCATCACTTCTAAGTTATGGTGATTTATATCATTCTGCCTTTTTAAGTTGTAAAAGCAACAATACGTTTTGTCTGTGAAGGCTGTAAATCCCTAAGATGGAATGTGGCGCTTAGGCCTGGAATGCCGGCTGTTGATCTGGGATTACAGTGCCAACTGCTGGGACTTTGCATTCATTTTTATTGTCATTTTAACATCTCTTAAAGTACAGAGTGCAGCACACAGTAGGGGTATATCTACTTTCATATTCCACATCCTGACTAGACCCCTTTGTGTAATAACTGATACCATATAATTGATTACACATCAGCTTCTTCATTGTTTAGCCCTTCTATTCAGCTGCAAGCACACAGCATTAATCAAATAAAAAATAATAAAGGAGAAGTAACAGTACGATACTCCTGTTTATGTGCCTTCCAGCATGGTTGATTTTTACATATCTTAGCTATAACCTAGCGGACAGTATATAATGTGGTTTTTCATTAACAGTAATTTAGTGAAGTATTTAAATATTATTGGCACCTTTATATGTATGTTGATATCTTTATATTCACCTTAACATATTGATCTCACTCTGAGCTTTATTTAAAAATTTTATTTCAGTGCAGTTATATTTCTAATTCTACTGTAATCCATAGAACCAAAATGTCTAGAGAAATGCACATCACTTTCAAAGAAATTGCCATGCGGCTCTGAGCACAAGGGAACACAGACAAATTGCAGATTCTGGGCTACTGTCTTAACAAGAGTATCTCATATATAAATGTTAGGCATTTAACTTGATGGATCTCTAGAGAAGGCCTATGCTAATGTTGTCTTTTATTATTATTAGAAATTATTTTCCCTAAGATGCAAGCACATACATAACAAGGAGCACCAGTGTCACTATGTGTTTTCATTAGAGTATGGGAAATGATGTATCTTTTCTACGTTGCATGAACACACAATTCCATAAATTTTTGCATCTTTCAGGCTGCTTCTGGTGATGATAAAAATACCAAAATAATTCACCTTTTGTAAGTGTTAAAAATTCGTTTACTGGTGCAAAAAGAGGGGAGTTGCAAGTTATTTTTCTTTATAGCTAACAAAACTAAAGCAGAGAAAGACTGCAATTTAGTTGTCATTACAAAGCAAGAGGACTTTAATTGGAATCTATGGCAATTCTTAACAAAATTTTCTTTTTCTTCCATGGTAAAGGATGAGACCTGTATTCCAAAGAAATAGCAAGCAGGAATAGAATAGAATTTCTGATTTTTCTTTGACCTGGTCTAACAAGAGGACCAGCTTTCTAGAATAGACATGCAATAGTTTATTACTATATTATGACATAAGCAAGCTATATCCCTCTATTCTTCAGTTCTTCAGTTTTGAGCATTAGATGTATTTTGGCTTTCAGTTCTACTTGTGGAATGTACTGGCATTCCTCTTTCGGCTGCCAGTGCGATTAGTTGTGTTAAAAGGATGTTCCTTTCAACTAAAAAGAAATAATTTTAGATAAATTTTTGTGTCAGGATACAGCATTCATACAGGAATATAAATAATTGTGTAGACCCGGGTAATAACAATTGACATTGAATAGTTTTAAACTGTGATAGTTCTGATCTGGATGTCACTAATACAAATATCATTCCAAGATACTTACTGTACTCTATAGAGCAATAGGAAAGTGAGCAAGCTAAACAGTGCTTTTGTATATATAATTCTGTTGTCACTATTGTTTTCTATTTTGAACACAGAGAATACTAATGTTAATCAATGTTTTAAATTTGTGTAGCCATTAAAAAACAATAACAACAACAGCAACACATGAAACAACAAATATAATTAAATGTGGAATGCATGCAGAAGATGTGCATGGGTGTTTAAGGAATGAATTTATCTGAGCAGAGGTATGAATAAAATAATACACTGTAACTAGTGGAATTTTAATATTTATTTTTAAAAGATAAACCTTTCATTTAGTGTTTTCCATTTATTTTCCTAACACACACACACACTCACTCTTTTAAAACTTTGCGTGTTATAAAGAATACGGCTGTAGGTGTTTTTATTCTAAGGTAATAAGAGTTTGTAAGGTGTTTCATATATATATGTGTATGTTTGTGTATATAAATCCTTATTTAACAAATTACATTATTTTCCACTTCTACACATTAAATGATGAGAGATATCCCAATCCACAGTGAATCTGTTCTTCAGAACTTCCTCCTTGCAAAAGGCATTACACATTGCTGAACGAAGGAACAAGCCTTGATCTTGTTTCTCATGAGTTGTGTATCTGTTTATATCATTTCAACTTTTCCCATTGTATAAGTATCACTACATAGAATGGAAACCTTTCAAGTTTCAATAAATGGAGTTTTCTCCTATGCCAAGAAAGTGTAATAAGATGTGAGAGTGATGGGATTTAGAACACTAAATTGTGAATTTCCAAGGCCACCTGACCAGATTACTTCCCTTCTGCTATAGTCACCAACTGCTGCTGCCTTTCTGCAGCACTGTGGAAAAAGGCTCCTGTAGGAATCACACGGCAGAGCTTCCTCAAGCTGTGTCAGCCTCAAGAATGTCATGTTGGTGAGAGAGGCAGGAGTTTGTACTAATTTCTTGGTGGTGATGAGTTTTTTTTCCCCCTTTTAGATTGGGAGGGAGGAAAGTACAATTGCAAAGTAGTCAACCCAGGCATATCACATCATTAAAAATGTGAATCAGGTTCTCAATCCGTAAGACAATCCCATACAAATAAATGAGAAAAGGGGGACAGGATTTGGCACAGTCATTAGTTTCCTTCTCTACCCTTTTTATTGGCTCAGAATTCTGTATTTTGGCTTTCTTCCAGCATCATTTGTGGAAGTGAAGTAGAGAACAAAACCCTAAATGTTAGCTGTCTACATCTGTTATTCTGAGAATAATTTATCCATATTTAGTTTAATAAATGTCATTAGGATAGTGGATATGACCATTGTGACATTAAGGGCATCTGTTGAGATAGGGCTTCTATGTTTTCACTTGGTTAGACCATAATCCCTTTAAATGACATTTTATCCACTCTCAAAATATTTGCATTCTGGCTTCTTTAAATTTAAAGAGCTTAAAAATAATAATAATAATTTCTTAGTGTGTCAGATGTTGTCAGTTCCAGAATAAGAGATTGTTCAATGAGAAAGGTGTAGACAAACTCATTTACCTGAGAAGTGGATTCAGCAATCAAGGAGAACTCTTCTAGTTCTTTGGTCCTGTGAAATTTAAAAATAACAAATATTCTTGGATTTGCAATTCATTCAGTCTGCCACCATCCCCTTCCTCCCTCCAGTCCCCTCCAAATTCAGGTCAGAGCAGTGTTGCCATTTATCACATGTTTACAGTTAGTCACCTCCAATTGTTTCTTAATTTTTATCACATCAGATAAGGAAAAAATTGACTAAAATATAAATACCAAGTGACAAGAAGTGAGAAGATGGATCTTTAAAGTCTTGTAGCTAATGAATTCCTTGAGCAATAAAACCCACTTCCCTGGGTTATCACAGTGAGATTTTTAATTGAATTCTGATCTTTAATGAACAGCTAGAACTACAAAATATATTCCTGTATCAGTAAGGTTTTCTTAAAGTTCCAACTGTCACAGCACAAAAGTGGAAGAAAATAATGAAGCATTTCAAAATAAAGCTATTATTAGCAACCTTAATGTTTTAGCTGTAATTATTTTTTTATCGTTGAATTCCTTTTTTTTAATACAGGCAAGCAGAATCTACCTACCAATCTTATGTTGTGCCAAGACATTTAGCATTTTAATTGGTACTGAACAATGTGTGTATTTTGACAGAAGTTTGTAATTAAAATAAATGATATTTCAAGAGTAGAACAAGTATGTCAGACCACTCCAAACTAACATTTTTGGATATTTGTATGCAATTCTCAAAAGCTTTCTTCAGTTGCTTAATTTTATTCCCATTACAGTAAATTGTGGAGCTCAGCTGACTTAGGTAAGAACAAAGTTATGTTAGTGCTGCTTAAGCAATTTTTAAAAATCCCACCTTTGAGCTAAGCTCAACGGCACTAAGTATTGTATTCACCCAGACAAACTGGATAGCATGTCCAAAGCGTCAGTGTATTATTAATGCTGAGCACTGAAATAGATCAGTGTGGACTTTTGCTTCTTCCTCCAGTTATTAAACAAAATCTAATAAAAGCATATAAATTTGATTTTTCAATTAAAATTTTGAAACTTCATTTTATCCTTTTGAGTGTGTTCTGTGACAGTATTGTTAAAGTATTGATATCCTCCTCAAATCTTCTGTCATCATCCTTTATAAATTTAACATTTTATTAATAAAAGCCTCAGTGAAATGCTGAAGAACAGTGTACCATGCTTGCATAGTACAATAATTTTTTCCTGGCCATAGTAGGGGGATTTAAATTCCAAGCTGCAAAATGCTATGCATCTTTTTTCTAACAGTAGC